>NW_004524618.1:10284010-10285681 GCF_000260255.1 Octodon degus | reverse complement strand
AGGTGCTTTAGACCACTGAGCCATCTCTCCAGCCCCTAAAAAGTTATTTTTAACTAGTCATTGGAGGCAGGGGAAAGCAAGAAGTCATGGCTTCATGGGTGCTGGGTCTGCTTGGGTTACATGAAGCTCTAGCTCTAGACAGCAGCCCTGGCTGCATAACACTGAGAATATACAATACTTAATGTCACTAGATCTGTATTTTAAAGTAGTCAAATTGGCAAATTTTATCACAAATTTTAAGAACTTAAATAGGTGCTAAATTTAAATGTTAAACAATAAAACTTTTAGTAAAAACAGATGACTTGTGGGATTCTGGGCAACAAAACCCATTTCTAACACTAAAACCACCATCCATAAAAGGGTAACTGTTAAACTCTACATACTAAAATTTAAAATGTTTGTCATAAATGACGTGGTTGAAAGAATATAAAGACAAGCAAGGTATATAGACTGTGAGAAAATTATTTGCAAAATACATACCCAATAAAGAATATATAGGATATACAATGGACTCTCAGAATCAAGAGTAAAAAACAAAAAAAAAATCCTAAACAATTCAATTATAATTAGCCAAAACAGATATTTCACCAAAGAGGATATATACATTACAAATGAACACACAAAAATATTTAATATTATTAGTCATATTAATTAAACCTAAATTAAAATTACAATGAGATATCATTGCACAAGTATCAGGATGGTTAAAATAAAAAAAAAGCCTAGAAGAATGTAGAGAAACTGGTCCTTCAGACAGTGCTAGGGAGAATGTAAATGATATAGGTGCTATGGGAAATGACTTGACACTAAAAAAATAAACAAAAAACTAAACATGTAACAGTGATTATACTCTTGGTAGTTTAACCCTGAGAAAAAAAAACTTATATTCACACAAGAATCTGCATATAGTTACAGCAGCTTTATTTTTGCAGTTACAAACTTGAAACAACTTACACTTCCAATAGGTGAGTAATTAAACTGCGATATATCCAACTGTGAAGTATTACCTGTGAATGAATTACAGATAAAATAGCCTGAGTAAATGGTCAGTGAATTATGTTAGGTGAAAAAGCTACTCACTAAAGATTATATAAAGCACCATTCCACTTATATAATATTGTTCAAAAATATTATAGAAGTGGAGAGATTAGTGATTGCCAGGGGTTCAAGAGGGACGAGCTTGAAGATATTCTCAGGACTATGAGGGGTTATAAAAAGGTAACAGGAGAAATCCTTGTGGTAATGAGACTATTTTGTATCATAACTGGTGAATACATGAACATACATAAAATAAATTATATACAACTATAAACACATACATAAACAGAAGCAAAGGTAAAATCTGAGTAAGATCAATATCAGTATTGGCCCTATCAATATCATTATTCTGCCAGGGTGATAGTTTCTCTATTATCTACCTATCAATCTATCATCTATCAAAGGGATGACATTTTTAAAAAAGGTACTCCTTGTAGTTTACCATGCTCTCCCTGCAAAGAATTTCTCACAGATAATATGAAATAAACATACAGAAGAATAAGTTCCTTATTGTGAGCTATTAAACTAAAACTAGACATATACACATTAAAGCTATATCCCGAATCTACTTAGGTTAGTACAGTAACTCTCAAAACTTAAAATTATTATAGTTTTATTAATATATCTAAATAG
>NW_004524618.1:10273924-10278589 GCF_000260255.1 Octodon degus | reverse complement strand
ATAAATAAAAAAGAAAAAAGAAAAAGGGGGGAAATTCTAGTGCTGTAAATAGACAACAATCTAGTATGCATGAACAGATGTACGAGTGAAGTAGTTGTACAGTGGTGGTTTGACCTAAATAACAAAAGGACAAGTTTTTAAATAACTAAATTACTAAAGATTAAAAAAGTGCCTATTAACATTTTACCAATATGTCAGATCTGCCTTTTCACTTAAATTCCTGAGAGGTCTTGAAGCAAAAATTAACAAGAGAAAAAGTGTGGATTACGAATGTCTTAATACACAGATGTATTTAAGATCAACATCAATACCATCAGAGTTGATTATGGTTCTCCTAGTCTAGACCTTTGTCCACCATACTCTTTCCTCATAATCCTTTATCTTATGATTAGAAAGACATAAATTAGCTATATGTGGATAGCAGTATTAAGAAGTGTGGACATCATGGAGTTTAGCAACAGTAAATAAGTGCTACCATAAAATATCCTAGGCAATTCTACACAATTTTGGGCCTTTGTATGAAAACACTTTGGAAAAAAAAGATTATGTTAGGGTCTAAATAGTTACATACAATACACCAACAAAATGAATAGCTTTAGAACTTGGTCTAAAATGGATACAAAATATAAATGTGTATATATACATATTTCTAAACTATGGATCAGCAATACAATCATTTATCATTCATACTATGTTCTACACATATTATCTCATGTCATATTTCTTACAGCTTTATGCAGTGACCAGTACCCCTACATCACAGATAATCAAACCAAGATTTAACACTCTGTCTTAGATCACCAAAAGTTCTTTGCCAAATGAAGAATTATTCATAGTTAGGGATCATAACTTCCACACCTGGGGAAGTTAGTCAAAAAAGATGGAATGGAATGGTTTAAAGAACTTTCATTTTCTAGAGGTATTATCAACTATTATTTGATTACCTTGTAGGTGGCCTGGAAAATATCAAACTACTAAGGTAGAATGGGTTAATATTCTTGAAATCACAACAACATTGTACAAAATCACGTGCAACTGTCAAGCTGGTGTAAGCGTGGGAGCTTAATGCTGGCTTGTGGCCAGAGTCTCCAGATGGATTCAAATCATTCTTATATTTTGGGAACCCTTCTTTGTTCTTCTGAAATGACTATGAATATCTTTGAAACTAAATTATTCTAAAGTTATTCAGTAAAAGATATGGTTGGTAGGCAGCCACAGCTGCAGAGACCTATAATCCCAGCACTGACAAGGGCATTGTAGGAGGTCGGTGAGAGTTCAAGGCCAGCCTGAACTACATAACAAAACCATGTCTCAAAAACCAAAACAAAACAGGTAGGTGTGTTCCTTAGATTAAAATTCAACTTTAAAGTATGTGTGTGTACACAATAATTGAAAACTAGTGATAGTAACAATAACCCATCATGCCACAAAGTATCCCTGTGATAGTAACAGCTAATGTATTTGAATTTGAAATTTTGTTGGAAAAGAAATGATGGTTGCATGTGGTGGCACAGGCCTATTAATCCCAGTACTCTGGGGGCCTGAAGCAGGAGGACTGTAAACTTAAGTCGTTTGGGTGACTTAGGAAGACCAAGAAAGAAGAATGGAAAGAAAGAGAGGGGGGAAATAAACTATTTTAGCAAATATGAAAGGTTTCCCTGTGACCCTGAGATTGTAAGTGATATTAGTCTGATATAACCATAAAGTCATAATATCCATTGTTTAAAATGTAAGTAAGTGTAGAACAGTAAGTAGAAAAATGTCATGTGTGTGCTTGTTAGGCAAACAAAATCATTTAACAGTGATCCACAAATAAAAAGCATTCCCACTCAGACAATACTAAAGACAAATCTAACTTCTTCCTCGCTGTGTACCAATACTTGATGAAAGATATTTTATTGATCTGTATTACCTATTACAGGAAACATGAGCTGTACAGACAGGTGTACTTGATGAGGAGGGGAATGGAAGGCCAGGGAGGGTAGAAGAAAAGGCAGTATCTTGTTTAGAGACATTGGTACATACCAAGGATGACATCCATTAGTAACTTGAAGTCTTTATTAGAGTTAGGTGATATTTACCAATTATAATGGTCATATAAGGGGCAGATTTACAAACTTGAAAGTATATACTAAAAGTTTAGAGGAAGTACATTTTCTTGAAATTCAAACTCAATCATTATCTATGTTAACCTGAATTAGTCTCATTATAAATAACCTGGAAAAGTAAATATGGAGCCGATTCTTTCTATATGTAGATATGTAGCATAAAATGATGAATAAAACAATCATCCATAGAAAGTTCACATCTCGGGAGCTAGAGATAGCTCTGCAGTCTAAGCACCTGCTTAGGTAAGCGCAACAATCTGTTCAATACCTGGTGCCACATGTCATGCCAGCCACCGAAACCGGGTGTGGTGGTGCATGCCTAAAATCGCAGTGCTGGGAAGGCTGAGATAGGAGAATCACTATGAGTCGGAGCTGTGTAGCGAGACCCTGTACCAAACAAATAATTACATAAAAGATTTTTTAAAAGTGCATACTTCAAGTATTTTGTAGAATAAAAAAATGGCCTCAGAACCATGATGAACATTCTGTACACATCCCTCAGCCACTGTTTGTGTTCAATATTGAGTTCTTGGAAATGGTTGAGGGTGAAAAGCAGGGATTTTCTTCCTCAAGAGAAAGCTGACAGAGACTAGAGGATTGATTACTGGAATATGCCTCTCAGACACTGTGTTTCTGTTACTAAGTCTCCTGATATCCATGAAATTTAAAAAAACTGAGATCCATGAAACTATCTAGAATTTGACAGTTCATGATAAATGAGAAGTTTAAAAAAAGAACCACTAGAGATTACAAGTTTTACAGAGTCATTGCTCTCAATTTTTAGAGATAACTTAAACTTCTGGCTCATTACCATTTGGTAGTGGGGGGGCAGTTAAAGCAAATATCAACTCTCACATACTTTATGAACTTACGTTTCTTTATTAGTATAGCACTAAGTTTCAGATTGAAAGACCTTGCATTTTTACTTTTTCTAAGAGTCATGTTTTGAGTTCAAATTTACTGTTACCTATTACTATAATACCTACTCTATAAATCTTAGCAAACTTACTCTAGAGTATCAGAATACAAACATAGAAAACCTAACTCCCCAAATCCAATCTTATATCTGTTTTTTTTAAACTTTATGTTATTTGGTACAGGGTCGCACTATGCAGCTCAGACTTGTTATGATCCTCTTGTTTCAGCCTCCCCAGTGCCAGGATTATAGGCATGTGCCACCAAGCTTGGCTTTGGTGGCCAGCTCAGCACACCAGGGGTAGGGCTGGCATGGCATGCAGTACCAAGGATTGAACCTGGGTCCTTGTGCTTGCCGAGGCAGGTGCTTAGACTGCTGAGCTATCTCTGCGGTTCCTCTTCCATCTATCACTTAAGCTAACATTACATTTTTAACTGAAGAATGTAGCTCTTCAGTCTGAAGAAATGTAAAACAATCTTACAAGCATATTATTAAAAATGATAGGAGTTTGTAAAATAAAATATTTACTCAAAGGGCTAGCCTACAAAATTGGTATTTTATTAGTACATACATGTTTGTGATACACAATGAATGCACCATCATGGGGAATAGGTGCATATTAGAAAACTGTTTTGTCTTCATGGACTTCCCTTTTGATTCATTCCTACCGTCACTGTGATCAGTGGGATTGTGGTTGGGCTGGAAGGAAAACAGAGATAAGAGGTCCTTATTTTAAAAGTTGTGGGAGGGATGCAAAAGTACAGAGGGTGTAAACGACTGAGCCCCAAAAGTTCACTCTGGACTAATATTTTAACTACAGATTTTTGGCTTTCAGTGCTATAACTAACATTATAGTATGGCTGTAAAAGTCAAGGCAAAAGCTCTGTGCTATTATTGAAAAGGAAGATGGGTTGTTACCTTAGTATTTTAGATGGTGAGAAGGTTAAGGTGATCTAACTGTATCTGGAATAAGGGTGGTTTTTTTTTTTTTTTTTTTTTTTGGTTCCTCGAATGCCTTCAGGGCACTTTTGGCCAGCGGGAGAGTCGTGAGGTCCGAACTCCAGCAACCCGAGGCTGACAGTTTTGTGGAAGCAGCCACTTAAAGGACTGAGCTACGGCCAGGCCCTCAATCTAACTTTATCTGTTTTCTTTTTGGAAATGCTAATATTGAGCCATAAACATTCAACTTACTAAGCACAGGAAATGGTATCTGAAAATTACTTTCCTGTTACTTTAGAAATCTGACCATAGTTTTATGTGGAAATCCACAAGAGATTCTTATCAACCTCAGAAATTTGTTATAATTTTTAAAAATTGGCTTCTAAATGAATTGTCCTTTAGATCTAAACTTTGATATTATGTAGTATATAGTCCCTCATTTAGGATGGATAGACTTAAATTTTTTAATTTTACAATAATGTTCAGTAGGGCTGGGGAGATGGCTCAGTAGAATAAGCACTTGCCTGGCAAGTACAAGGGCCTGAGCTCAATCCCCAGTTCCGCAAAAAAACCAAACCAAACCAAACCAAAACAAAACAAAGTTTGGGGCTGGTGAGATGGCTCAGTGGTCTAAAGCACCTACTTAGAACAAGCTTAGCAAAGCACAGGGACCACGGTTCAATCCCCAGCACCACATGCCAG
>NW_004524618.1:10271732-10273824 GCF_000260255.1 Octodon degus | reverse complement strand
TGTGTGTGTGTGTGTGGCCAGCTCAGCCCACCAGGGGGCGGGTCTGGCTGGCATGTGGTGCTGGGGATCGAACCGCGGTCCCTGTGTTTTGCCAAGCTTGTTTCAAGTAGGTGCTTTAGACCACTGAGCCATCTCTCCAGCCCCCTAAATAGTGTATTTAAACTATGTGTTTTGTAATGCTTCCCATCCAAAGTGTACATAGACTGACATACATGATCTAGAAACAGAACCAGGGTAAGCATAAACATTTTTGAAAACAGAAGAAGTACAATAACAAACAATATCCTGTTTTCTCAATTTATTATTTCCGGTGCTTGGCATAGAACCCAGGACCTTGTGCATGACAGGCAAGTGTTCTACTACTGAGCTACACCTCCAGCCCTAATGAAAAGAATCTAAGTATATTTTTAAGAGGGGGAAAAACTGAGCCCCTAGAAGGAAACTGTTTACAAAAGCCCATATTTAAAAAACTCCTTTTAAACATTTAAAAGTCACCATACTACAAAACTTTAAGCAAACCACACTTTAGTGAATAGAAACACCTCCCACACCCAAGCAATCACAATCTCGTTCTCCAGCTCCTTGTGCCCTCCCAGTTCAGCAACATCACAGAATAAAACAGTCCTATTTCCCTCCCTGGGCTTGCTGACACTATGAGTCCCAGGCTTGCCTTTCCTGTGATCTGGTTTTCTGTACTGGCACCTAAGCTGCTATATTTGCTACTTGTCTCTAGATAAACTAGATACCTGATTTGAGCTTCATGGAAGATTGTTTTTAAAAATAGCCATAAGGATTTCTTCTGTACTTCTTTGAAATGGAACTTTGCTTATTCCATTATGAAATGGAAGATTATTTTCCTGCCTCCTGAATATGGGTTCAATCTTTTGTGAGCTGCTTTGATAACTGAATGAATGTACTAGCAGTGACATTATACAGCTTTCAAGGTGAGGCCTTCAGGGGTCTTAGAGCTACAATGTCATAAAGGAGTCCATCAGGAAAAATCATGAAGACAAAGTTGTTCCAGCGAGGGCCCATTCCACTGGCTAAATACAGCAAACACAAGTCCAATAAAAAAATAGTTGAGGTTATTATCCAAAAGTACTTAGCCAGGGCTGGGGAGATGGCTCAACACAATAAGTGCTTGCTTGGTAAGTGCAAGGGCCTGAGTTTAATCCTCGGTTCAGCCAAAAACCAAACAAACAAACAAAACCAACAAAAAATCCAAAAAGTACTTAGCCAATTCCTAGTTATCAGGCTGTTGTTCAACACTTAGAGCAATCAGAGATGTGTCAAGACTTCAAAGTAGCATATTTGATAAAACAAGAAAAACAATGCTGGTTTATAGTTAGTTTTTCTTGATGAAAGTTACGGTAAAATTACAAAGATATTTAAAGTTCTACAAAGCAACTCAGACACTATGACAGGCCCTATCCAGACCAATCAGTGAAATTTTATCAAAGTTCTAAAACACATGAGCTACTTTCAAACAAAATTTTATATGCAACTGACAAGGAAACTGTCATGTTGGTTGTACATAAAAATAAACTGGAATTGGAAAGCTAGACATAAATAAAAGTGCTGAAGTAAATAAAAGTAGAGAAAAATGGAAAAAACCTGGCTTGAGTAACACAGATACTACTCTAAGTACCCAAGCAGAGGAAGATACAATTATCCTACAGAGCACTGAAATTTTATTAGTACAACAGTTACTAAATTTTAAGCTACCTCTCTTTCAGAATATGTCACATTCAAGGATTATATTTTACAAATGAAACTACTCTGAGGTGGTGAATGACTTTTATAGAGGTACAACACTCAAGTATCATATTGATGTGGTTGTAATAATGACATTTATTAGTATTAACAGGTCATTTTGGATTGGCTCATGGTCAAAATTTATTCCCTTGAAGAAATATAAGAAATAGGCCCACCACATCATATTTGTATTGCATAAACACTACTGAGAAGAATAAAACTATAAGAAAGGGGGGATCAAGAAGAGCATGGAGCAAAGTACTTCAAGTCTTGCAAGAAAACAAATTCCAACCCAGACTGATCTATCCTGCAAAACTCTCTTTCAAATATAGTGGAG
>NW_004524618.1:10246699-10263922 GCF_000260255.1 Octodon degus | reverse complement strand
TGAGAAACAGTGCTCGCTTCAGCAGCACATATACTAAAACTGGAACGATACAGAGAAGATTAGCATGGCTCCTGCACAAGGATGACACGCAAATTCGTGAAGCGTTCCATATTTTTTTCCTACTCTTCATTGACATTGTTTGCCAGAATTTACTTTTTGTTTATAGAGGACGCAAAATCAGTATACCTGGCATCTGGCATGGTAGGAGTTAAATTTCTCCTGTATCACTATCACATTATGATCTGCATTCTAATGATGTTTTGCACCTTCACTTTCTAAAGTATATTCCTTAACAGAAGAGCATTACTTTTTCATCTTTATTCCACCATCAGAATCCTTCCACTATGCATGAAATGTAATTTTCAATAAATACTGTTAAATAAAAATAAATAAATAAAAATAAATAAACTGAGAAACATCTGTATTAGGTTGGGTTAAATAATATTTTCCCCCAAGACTCATATCCCCAGAGCCTCAGAATATAAAAATTTGAAAATACAGTATTTGTAGATAAAATTGAAATGAGGTCATACTGGATTTGCATGTAAATGCCAGTGTCTCTCAGGGGGACATGAGGGAGACTGGAAGACACAGGTGGAGAAAGGCCATGTGATACAGAGGCAGACACCTGCTGCTGAAGCTGCAGGCCCTCTAGAAGCTTGGAGAGAGGGACCATACAGATTTCTCCTAAAGGACCAATCAGCTGACCCCTTAACTTTGGACTTTTGGACTCAAGAAATATAAAAGGATAAATCTGTTTTGCTTTCAGTTACCTAGTTTATTGAATTTTATTATGGCAACCTTAGGAAACTATATTGTCCCAGTGTATTTTCTATCTTGCTATTTTAAGAAACATTTTACTACTATAACCACATGCACAGATCATCTTTGTAAAGTCAAAGTCAGCTCCCTAGAAGGAAAATCATAACAGTAATCACCTGATGTTTGACTTTCACTTAATCGGTAAGAAAGTGACAAAGTGACGAGCTATTCATCTCTGAGTCCTGCAGTCAGCTTAACTCCCTTGCCTTTTTCTCTGCTGAGTAACTCCAATACTTTCACAACTGAAGTTCTATGCCTGAACCCTATTTCTAAGGTCTCAGACTTAGACCTATCAGCTGTTATTGCTGCTTGAGGTCAAGTGAAGGCTCACACATTGGCTTTTGGTAAGTGGATCTCTGATGCTCTGCAGACTTCCCTGGCATTGCTCTTTTTTGTGGACTTCCAGCAATTATCACCCTTTGCTCTGCCCAAAATACCGTCTCTGCTCTGCTACGTACCAGAAGTTTGACAGCTACTGTAGAACATAGTACATACTGACTGTTGACACATACGGGCTCTTTTCAATAGCCTGCTGTAAGGAATTTTTCCTGTTCTCAAGAGTTCCAAATCTTTGTTTAGATAGTCCAAAGCCATTACAGACATCATCCTTAATATTTTAGTGTGCATGTATGTGTTTTACTAAACTACACTGGAATAAATGTTTCTGTGTAGTGAGGGGAAAATGGTCAGTAAAGCAACAACATTTCTTAGGTTATCTAGCATTATCTAATACGGTCTTAAGGACATAGTGTGTTTTAACTCATTCCTCAAAATAACCAGGAAAGGTACATGCCATTATCTCAATTTACAGATGAGGACACAAAGTTACTTGTCCACAGTCACACTTATCTAAGAACCATGTATTGAGTTGCATATATCCAAGCAGCCTGGCTCAGCAACCTGAATTCTTACTTGCCCACTACAGTACTGTGTATCTCTAATCTCCCCACACCTTGATGATGTTCCACATTTTCAGTCAATTCAAATGTACACATGTGATGATTCTTTTGTAAATCTTTCTAACACCTCTACCCTAGATTCAAATGTAAATTTTCCTCCATCATGAACTCTTTCACAAAATGCATATTTTCACAGACTGGTTCTTTTTAAAATGTAGTTTGCCAGAATATACAAGTATGAAGCCTAGGGTTTGGCACTCAAGAATCTGACAATCAAATCAATTTAAAAAAAGTAACAACAATAACAATCCAAATTTTCAACCAGTGTCTGGAAACTCAACTCTTACTGAAAGATGATCCAAAAGTCTAATCAAATTCAAGGGAAAAGAAAAAGCATTATACTAGTTCATTACTTATGAAGGAAAGTTTATCTTAAGAAAAAAGAACAGAGATGCAGATTTTAAAAGGATGAAGACAGGCTAGGGTATATTCAAGTGGCACAGCTCAAGTGGTAAATGTTATTACATAACAAGGCCCTAGGTACAATCCCTAAAACCACAAAAAAGTGATGAAGGATTTACCTTTTATATCATTGTCAGGATAATGAGAAACAAAACATGTAACTACTTGTTTTAAGAAGTACTATCTTACTTAATTAGAACCAAAAGAGAAATGGACTCCTTGGAATTTAAGGTTTTTTTATTTTATTTTATTTGTGGAACTGGGGATTGAACTCAGGCCCCTTATTCTACTAAGCCATCTCCCCAGTCCTCTGGAATTTAAGTTTTGATATATCATATGTTGTCCTATCCTATCATTTCTCCATATAAAGAAACAGGTTCTAAGAGGGAATATAGCTTCCCTCACTTTATCTTGTTTCTTTTCTTTTTTGAGCCAGGGTCTCACTATATAGTTCAGGCTGGCCTTGAACTCACTATTGTATCCCAGACCGGCTCAGCTTCTATTGCCTTAGCCACCCACGTGCTGGGATTTCAGATGTGTACTACCACGCCTAGCCCCTCATTTTGTCTTAATATCTTTCATATCATTGAAATACATAGGATGTGTATAGCATGTGTAGCATATGGCCTGTCAAAGAAAGGATCTAAAATGTAAACTCCATTTAAAAAAATCTATTAAAGGTTTAGGCAGAAAGTAATTTCAGAAGCTTCTATATGGTAAATAAAGTGCTAACTTCCTTGAAAAGTCACTGATTGCATCAAATTCCTATTTCTTGACTTTAGGAGAATCTGGTTTTGGGGGGATGTTACTGTCATAAGAGTGAAAACAATTTATAACATTTTTTTAAAATATGGAGAATGCTTAATTTTCAAGCTGTCATGGTAATTCATTGGAGAATAGACTTCATGATTTAGCTTTTTTGTGCCCACTCCCATATGCCTGAAGGGTCCACTGAAATTGCTTGCTGAATTTTAAATCAGGCATGAAGTAGGATTCTTGTTTTTCTGAAGCTCACAAAGACTAGACTCAGAGCTTAGTACTATAGTGTCTATTTAGCTGGACTTAGCCTGTATCAAGTACTTCATTGTCAAATAAAAAGGCATCTTCATGGAGCTTAGTAACTAAAGTAGTTCTCCACTTTGGTAACTATTTTGTGTCTACTCTTGATCTCTACTGTCAAGGAACTGGCTCCATCATGTTGCAATGGGCTGGAAAATGTTATTTTAAGCATCTAAAAAGTAGCTGGCTACTATACTCCTTGGGGTTGTTGGTTGAAACTAAGAAACACAAAGCTACTTACTATAATTTTCCCACAACTTGAGGGCTTATTCAAAAGTCAACTCCTTCTGCGATGATTTTCTTCAGTCTCCTCTACCAGAATTAGCCTCCTTCACTTCAGTGCTTCTGAAGCACTTTATTGCACTCGGCATGGCCTTTAAATTATTTATACCTGCTCTTAGAAACTAGGTTAGCATTTTAGTCTTTTTTTTTTTTTTAAATAACTGCACTGAATTACCCAGTAGGGACACTCACAGTATTATACTGTCACGGTCTTATAATGAAACAGAGCAAAGAATCTAGAGTAAACTTTTTTTCTTGAGACACGTTCTTGCTGTGTAGTACAGGCTGGCCTTGAACTCATGGCAATCTTCCTGTCTGAGCCTCCTGAGTGCTGGGATTACAGGTATGCACCACCACACCTGGTTTGAATACCTACACTTTTAAGCATTTACTCTAGCCAGGTGTGACGGTTCATGCCTATAATCCCAGGACTTCGGAGGCAGAGACAGGAAGACTGTCCTGAGTTTAAACCCAGCCTAGGCTACATTAGGGAGTCCAAGGCCAGTCTGCACTGTATAGCAAGACCCTGATTCAAACAAACAAACACAAACTTTTTAGAAAGGGGTATTCAGGGCTTGATCAAAGGTACTCAATCTGGCTGAGGTAATGAATATTATGTAACCTGCATCTGAAATGCCTTCAGGGGACCAAAAAGTAATTAGAAGCGTGAAGGCATAAAAAGAGAATTAAAAAAAAAATCTATACTTATTGTTATATTCTGAGACTGTATACAAATAATGCTACAGAAATATTACCTTCAAAAAACCACCCCCCCAAAAAAAACCCCAAAACTGAATCCAATCCCAACCAACCCATTACTAAGACAACCAACAAACATTAAGTCAGCTTTTAGGCAAAGAGTATAAAGACATGTAAGATTCAGGTTTGGGTCCTGCCCTCACATAGTTTCTAGTTTAGTCATGGAAAGAACCAAAACATGTTCATGCGGAAAAGTTAACTACAGTATAGTAAAAACCAGTTTAAGATAGTTGTCAAAAGAAAAATAAATTACCCATACTTGGTAGTTTTTGAGAATTGTTGATAAAAAGAATTTTGTACTAGGGTAGTAAAGAAGATTCTAGTGAAGAGGTTAAGATATGAATTCACATACAAAAGGTTTGATCAGATGACTTCTATTTTCCCTTCTTGATCATATACTTGTTCTTATAACTCTAAGTTACAATTTAGTAAATTGAAATCATCATTTGGATGGAGTTTTCTTTGTATTTTTCCTATGAAAACAACAGTTTTTAAAAAGTTCCCAGTCCTAAATAAACAGTAATGACCAAACATATTTTAAATATAAATATCTAAGGCTGTATACTATAGTTCCTAAGAGGATCTGAATTTTTTTTTTTTTTTTTTTTTTTATTTTAGGGAAGGGTCTACCAGGTGTTCAGTGTCTCACTACTAGATCTGACTTGTAGTGATCCACCTGTTTATAGCCTCCCAAGAGCTGGGATTACAGGCAGGTGTCACTACACCCAGTCTCAATTGCCCTCTCAATGCGCCCCATGGGTGAGGCTGGCAAGGCAGGCCTAGGGATCAATCCCCCCAACCCCCACCGCTGCCCCTGAGCCTGCTTACAGGTGCTTTAATCCCCTGAGCTATTTGGCTGGCCCCAGGGTCTGATATTTTAAAGGAAAATTTGAGTTTGAGGCTTTTTCTTTATACTAGTTTCATGATTTGGTTCTAAAGTTCAAAACAGTCTTTTCTTTTTTTTTTTTTTTCTTTTTTCTTTTTTTTTCTTTTTTAGCTTTTTTTTTTTTTTTTTTAAACAGTCTTTTCAATGGACATTTTTCATACCCTAAACAAGTTTGAAAGAATTTACTTTTGTTCCTCTATGCACAGGAAGCTTTAAAAAGTTCAGCCTTATTATTAAAGTACTTTTTTTCTTTGTTCTGTCATAACTCTTATGTCCAACAGCTAGTAATGATGGTCCAGGTCCAATGTATTCTGAAACCCAGGCAAAGCTTTTTTTTCCCCTTAGAATAATACTCAAAACAATGCAAATATTGGCTTAGTTATGACGCTGTTGTTATAAAATGTTAATAACCTATTGTTCACTGTGGTTGTCTCAACAAGATAATACACTGAAAATCAGCATTTCCTGATAGGAAGTGAATTCCCACGCAGTGTCACGGGACTAGCCAATGGTGGGTTCCAAAGGAGAAAGAGTAGTCTCTTCTGGTAATGCTTAATAATAGGCCAGAGTAATGACAGACTTTCTTCCCACCACATCATAGTAGCTGTTTCAGCTAAAACAATTACCTATTTGCCCGGTTTTGCTATCATGGGACTGTTTTCCTAAAATAGCTTCAAAAGTTTTAGACAAAAGTTTGTCCAATATCATGTACATAGTAACATTCTGTATATTTCTCTTTTTTATGTATTTAATACAGGATCTACAGGGTCTCACTACACAGATCAGACTCGTAGCGGTCTTCCTGTTTTCAGCCTCCCAAGCACTGGGATTACAGGCATGTGCCACATCCAGCAGTCTCAATTGCCATCTCAGCACACTGAGGGGCTAGGGCTAGCATGGTACACTGGGGATCAAACCCCCGTATACTTCTAATTATGGAGAATTTCCCAAGTAAATATCACAACAGATGGGGTTAATCTGACAAAGAAGTTATGGAGGAGGTGTCATAAGATCCCAAGTTCAAGACTGGTTTGGGCAATGTAGTAGCCTAGTGAGGCTCTATTTCAAAAACTAAAAAAAATTAATAAAAGAGGGAGTGGGGGTACTGAGGATGTACTCAGTGTGAAGGCCCTGGATTCAACCCTAGTAGCACCAAATTAATAAAACCACCACCCATACACTTTAAAAAATAAACCCTAGGTTCTCCATTTTCATAGTTTCACATAAACAATTGTTCAACAGGCATCATATATACAACAGGCTTTTGCATCTCATGTGTTTTTATTCATCTAAAACTGAGGTTCCATAATTAGTCCACTTACCACAACATATTTATTCATTTAGCATTTAATTAGTAAGAATTATTACTAACAATATATCTATAGAAGAGTATGCCCCACATACCCTTCCTAGCAGGACAGAAAGACTCCTTTTTAAGTACTGAAAATATGTTATTTTCATTCATTTTCACAGACTCAAATATAACAAATTTTTTTTGTTCAAGGTCTACTTAAAAGTGGTTATTAGAAAACTCGAACAATCAAAGAAATAGGAATGGCTGTCACCTTAGGAGATCAGCAAGATGGCTTCAGTGCCCCAGGTATTTTCACCATGTAATGCAGTGGTTGGCTATAAGAACTTCAATACATTTTGCTAAATGGAACCATAAGTTAAACAACTTACATGAAATTTAGATGGAATACCAGTTATACAAATACCTTTAGAAAAGTATACTTATTTAAGTTACATCCAACATTTTGCCCAAAAGACAACCAGTAGACAAACATACAGACTATCTCCAAGCCAAGAAAATACCATTATTACTGTGTATAACTACTCCAGAAATCAAACTATGAAATTTTTACTCCATTTTGCTTTTATAACAGCTGTCATTTGGCTGACTTCTTAGAATTAAAATTGACAAACAAACAACTTACTATGCATGATGCAGCAAAAATTCCTGTTTTTGTTACTTTATAACTTTGCAACTCTGCCGGCAGGACAGCAGAGTATAGTTTAATTGTAAGGCTGCCCCCTCAGCACATAATCAGAAAACTTTAGTCATGTCAAGTAATGTCAGTGAAACAGATTAGAGGCTAGAATGTGAAAACAAATTCAACAACAAAAAAGATAAAGTAAAATTTTAGGGCCGGGGAGATAGCTCCAAACAAACATTTGACTGGCAAGCACAAGGTCCTGTGTTCAATCCCCAGTACCGCAAAAATAAATAAACCAAAACTCATATAGAATACTTCATTTTTTTTTTTTTTTTTTTTTTTCAGAACCAGGGATTGAACTCAGACCCTTGCACTTGCTAGGGAAGTGCTTATTCCACTGAGCCATCTCCCTGGCCCTACTTCATTTTTTAAAAAAGTCAAATTTCAAAGCCGTAGCATTAGTAGCTCTGAATGGTTAAACTTACAACTGTGAGGATCAATTTTAAACTCAAACATTATCTTCTTCAGAAACTTCAACTAACTATTCAAGCCTGATAAAAGGGTTTGCTCTTAATTTTGGAATGAAGTTTATACTTTAATTTGAATTAGTGATGTCTGGAGTATATAATGTTTACATTCCTCGTGTGGAGCTGGTGTGTGTACATAACACAGCTTAGTTCCTTTCTTTTTTTGTGTGTGTGGTGCCAGGGATTGAACTTGGGACCCTGTGTTTGCCAGGCAAGCACTTATTCTACTGAGCTATCTCTCCAGCCCCCTTAGTTCCTTTCTTTATCCCCTTTCACTCTCCTCTTCCTCTATCTCTTGATGCTCTTACCATGCGAGGAAGATCTATCTCCCTAATCCTTATATCTATCATTTGCTTTTCTCTTTATTTATAATTTGGGTTTCTCATATCAGAGAAACCATAAGTTTGTGTGTCTGATTTACTTCATTTAACATTATGTTCTCCAGGTGCATCTACGTTTCTACAAAGGATTCAAGTTTATCTTCTGTATGGCTGAACAGTACTTTTTTTTTTTTCCCGGAGGTTATGAGCAGAATATATTTACTGGGGGAAAGAAAGCTCCTGTCTGAGAGGGGGACAGGAGGGGGCACCCGAGTGGGTGGTCCCCCCAAATAGTACTTTAAATACTATTTTTTAAAATTCATTCATCTGTTACTGGACATACAGGTGCTTTTGAGATTTAGCTAAGAGAGTCCTTCTTGTCTATGACTTGTATTCTGAGATCAATTTTTTTTTTTTTTTTTTTTTTTTTTGCGGAACTGGGGATTGAACTCAGGCCCTTGTGCTTGCCAGGGAAGCGCTTATTCCACTGAGCCATCTCCTCGGCCCCTCAAAATCTTTTAAGATTAAGATTTTTTAAGATTATAGGGGCCGGGGAGATAGCTCAGTAGAATAAGCGCTTGCCTGGCAAGCGCAAGGGTCTGAGTTCAATCCCCGGTTCCGCAAAAAAAAAAAAAAAAAAGATTATAATACACAGTGTACTGTATTATCTTTTGTTATTTTTTATGAGTGATTTTTAAAAATATTTTACTAATATCTACTTATGTTACAATAAAATAAAAATTTTAGCTATTGTAGCTTGTGCTGCAATAAACGTGGGTATACACTTGAGTTGATTTTTTTTTAAGACTAGTCTTCATTCAAAAATACAGAAGACAATTCAACTTCTCTTTTTACAATCTTAAACTTCAAAATAGCTGAGGCCAGATGGTAAGTCAAATACATTGTAGGCCACATGATATAAACAAAAGATGTTCTTGACTTAAACAGAAATTTCATGTACCTTGGGTTATAAAGGTTCAGTCAATATTCCAACAAAAAGGGGCTGGGGATATAGCTCAGTGGTGTAAGTGCCTGCCTGTCTTGGGTTCAATCTCTGGTACTGAAAAACAAAACAAAACAAAACAAAAAAAAACAAAATCCATCAAAAATATTATGTAAAAATTAAATGGTAAGGAACAGTAAAACTCATGTATCCTCATCTCTCATATTAATAGGTGGTAAAAATGAGGAGCAAGGGGGATAGATGACCTGTTCACTATCTCATAATCTCACTCTCAAGTTACCTGACTTAATCCAACATTTTCACAGTTTTGTGCTGAGAAATTACTCCTTTCCAGGACATTCTGGGCCATGAGTGGTGGGCACAGTGGGGCTTACTCTTGATGTCCTAATCAAATGAAGAGGGCGAGGGTTTCTCCATTTCCATGCCACTGTCATCACTCCACTACAGCCTCTAGGTTCTGTCCAAAATGGAGGCAGAAGAAGAAAAGGATAGCAGAAATATATCAGATAGAAGAGGTATGGGAATCAACTTGAAAATAACCCAGAAATCCACTGAAGAGTAATGGCAAACTTATATAGCATACCCTAAAGTGTTATACAGAATTACAACTCTCCTTAAAAGAATGAGCCAAGGGCTGGTGAGATGGCTCAGTGGTCTAAAGCACCTACTTAGAACAAACTTAGCAAAGCAGAGGGACCACGGTTCAATCCCCCAGCACCACATGCAAACCAGCCCCGCCCCCTGGTGGGCTGAGCTGGCCACACACACACACACACACGCACACATAAATAAATAAAAGAAAAAGGGAATATTTAAAAAAAAAAAAAGAATGAGCCAAATGCATAATGGCATATACTGTTTACTTTTGTATGATTTTTACAAAGGCAATGAAGTACACACGCATGCATACGCACATATGTATCAATCCACATGCATACACAGTACATGCATGCCCGTACAGAAAATTTCTGGAAAAATAGAGGAGGGTTGAAGATGTTAGCATCAGAAAGAGTCTGTTATGTATCTTTTTGTATCAATCTTTTTGCCATGTGCTTTTTAAGTTATGAAATTAATACTTTCTAAAAAAGCAGAATGAAGTAAAATGGAATGTCTGTACAGGATTGAGGAAAGGGCTCTCTGGTGAAGAAGATAAAGAAGCAGTTTATTTTTAGCAACATGAAACTCTAGTATATCTAATCTAGATGACACATTAATTCTTTGGAAAATAATTAGATTCCGACTCTTTTTATGCCATGGAATACGTATCCATTTTCATGAGTAGGGTATACATAATTAAGGGAAAATATGTATAGAATATTGGTACAAACAGGAATGGCCTTGGGAGCAGCTATGTCAGAACCTGGTAAAAACATTCACTCCATTTTTTTTTTTACATTATTTGTGACAAGAAAAACTAACATTACTGGAGATATTACTGATTTTCTATTGAGGTTTCAAATGAAAATCTGGTTACAAAATCATCTGATGTCAGTATTTAATAGCAGATTAACTGACAAGCTTTGCTCTGACTACTATAAAAGTCTTAACTATATTCTGGAATTTTTTTTTTTTTTTTTGGTTCCTCCAATGCCTTCAGGGCACTTTTGGCCAGCGGGAGAGGTGTGAGTTTCGAACTCCAGCAACCTGAGGCTGACAGCTTTGTGGAAGCAGCCGCTTAAAGGCCTGAGCTAGGGCCAGGCCCCCCTTAACTATATTCTGGAATTCAAAGGGACCACAGATAATCTAGCTGAATGGTTTGAAACCAACATTTTTTAAAAAATGAAACAACAGAAAACAGCACATTATTTCATGTGGTGTAAGGAAAATTTTTTTTCACAGATTAAGTGGCACATGTGTGTGTATATATGTGTGTTAGTTTATGCTGCAAATAAATATACTGGAAAAAAAGTTTGAAAACCATGTAACGGAGATTACACATAGCAAATACAACCAAGTATAGGCGATGTTCCAGAAAATGTCCACATTACACTGTGGACAAGGTTGGCCTAGTTTTAACTTGAAAAACTCATGTTATTGGTGAGGGGATTTATAGCTAGACTTGCTTCTCAGACATTAAAAGTAAATGCCTAGAATTCCTGACAGACACAAATCATTTAAAGCTTTAGTTTTCATGTCATTTCATGTGAGAATAACATCTACACATATTCTTCCTAATTTTAACACATTCCCTTTAATGTTTCTGGAATAAGCATGTGTTTTAAAAAAAAAATCACATAGTCTATACTGGAAAAAGATCTTAAAAGCACTAACTCAAAGTCCTACTTTTATAGGAGAAAAAACTAATACACAAACAAGTAAAATAGTCTCCTGATTCCTATGCTAGTGCTTTCTTCCATGACAGCAAGCTTTATTTATTTTCACTTCCTTATGAAGTCAGAGAACAGTTAAACACAACTGCAACCAAGCCATGAAGAGGAAATAAAGAGAGATGTCAGGAAGTCTAAGACCAAAAGAGTGACACAATATCACCCCTGCAAGCATTACAGAAATCTCCCATTTTCCACATTTGACTTTGATCTCAACTCTGACAGGCTGCTAAACTTGTCTGCACCAAACAGGTGTGTTTACTTCTCAAGAGTGCAGGGTGAACACAGCTACAGGCAGACAAGTCAATACAGACACCACAATGCTCAGCCTCTTTCAACATCCCACCTTGGTCAGTGCATAATTGAACACTTTATATAACTCCAATACATGGACGCAGGGGAGTCAAACAGATCCCATGGGGTGGGGGGAGGCAAGCCCTGCTGAACGTGAACTTCACTGAGCAATAATAATTCTCCTATAGTTCAACTTACCATTCATATCACAAACTCTAGAAAGAACACAGAGTCACGAACTGCTGAGGCATAGGCCAGGACTTTGGGCTGCAGCCTGCCCCAACTCTTCTGACAAATACCCAATAGCAACAGGACAAAGCATCATTATGGCAGAAATAAAGGCTCTTTAGACACTGCCTTTTTTTTTAATTCAATGAACCCACTCTTACACACAAAGTTCATGTCACGATGTCTCGAAAAGCAGTATTGCCAAATCATGTTGTGAAGAACTCCAATAAATTCAGTACAAAACAATAAACATTTTTATGTTAAAAGGCAGATTTGCAAGACTACTAGTGTTTTCAAATAGTCAATGTCATCCTCAAAAGTTAAAAACAATGATTCAGTAAATTGCTTCTTAAAAACAACAACAACAACAAAAAAAAAAACAAAGCAGACAAGCTAAAAGAAAAATAATCAGTTGAGTGATAAAACAACAGGTTCCTCCCAAAGAATACTGCATAATACTAGCAGCTGGAATGAAATTAACCACCAATTGTATCTATGCTTTTCTCCAAACTGTGAGATATCAGTATTACAACAGACAATCCATTACTTACAAAAAAAATAAGGCTGCTGTAGGTTTCTTAAGCTGGTTTTCATGTGGCAATTCTGATGCAATGCTGTCTGAAAAATGAAGTTGTTTTAAACAGCAAAATACCCACACTCTGTGTGGTTAGAGTAAGGGTGGAGCCCACTCTGGAGGAAACAACACACCCAGGCAGATTTCAGTGTGCTCTCACGTTACTGCACATTAATATTGCTACAACATTTTTCAGGGCCTCAATAAAAATTGATTAGTTAACCTTCCTCATAGAAACGAGAAAAGTTCATGTTTGCAGATCAGCTTACCTGCAAGTCTGAACTACTCAGATTTGTGTGTGTGTACATGCGTGTGTATGCACGTGTGTAGAAAGAAAGAAAATGTAAGCTACATTACACAGCTCAATGGACAGAATGTTAGGTGGAAGTGTACTCTTATAAAGGAAGTTCAACCATGCCAACTTCTAAGTTTAGCAACAGCAGTTTTTACATATCTCAAGAAGTCAGAAACATGCTCATTCTAAAACATTACTTCAGCCTAGTTTTAAGGGAGTTGAACATAAACACCAACTGGCTACTTTCTTCACCAACCCTCTACTTTTCCTAGCAACACAGAAACAACAAAAACATTTTACTATCAATTAACAAAAGTTGCCTTCAAAAATAAAGGACATAATTTGTAGACTTGCTTTGGTAGGACACTAAAATGTACACACAAAAGATGACAATTATTTTGATGAAAATCACTAATATGTACACTATGAAAGTTTTTACAATTGTCTAATTGCAAATAATTTCATTAAGAATTTTAAAAAATTACCATGACTTTTTCCAAATAAGATATTCCATTGGATATGTATTATATACAAATAAATGCAATCTAAAAATCTTTTTAAATGTCTTTAATATTATTCTCTATAAGCATTTATTTTTTCACTGAATTTCTAGTCATGAAGCTCTGTTTTCTAAATAAAATATTGATATGTAAATGTAAACTATATAATTATTTACATAGAAATTAAAATAATGAAAAATACTTTCGCGAGAACAGGAAAATGCTTTTCAATGATGCGTACTGTTACATTACCCTCACCAACTGCTACTTTTTAATACCAGAACAATAAATTAGTCCAAAGCACTAGACATTTCACTATTTAGAGAGATAGCCTAGAACACACTCTCTTAGGATCCCCCGAAGGTGGTGCTGATTGATCTGGCCTTCCTTAGATTATGAGATCATTCCTGTCATATGATAAACTAACCATTTCAAAATACTCCTCTCCCAGTCCACGTGCCTGGGTTATTCTTCCAAATCATGTACATAGCCATGAATCACCTGCTGCCATCCTTTGTTCTTCCTCATCTAACCCCCAAAATGGCAATCTCAAAGGGACCAGCTGGGTATTTATTAAAAGAATCTCATCTTGAAACTTTTTGGATTTGCACTGCTGGAAATGTCTGTTTTCAAGTCAAACTTCACTTTCACAGCTGCAAAGGAAATGACAAGAAAAGAAAAACACAGCCAATATATATCAGCAATTAATTCCATCCACAACTGCCCAGCTGTTTATGCATGGAAGAATCAGTCTGTTTCCTTTTGGGGCTTTCACCACTGAAAATTGATACTGCACATTCAGAGACACAAGCTGTTTGTAACATGTCAGGAATGTGCACAAGATCACACAGAGTTGAAGAGACAAAATGAAATCCAGATCCAGATTTCTTAGGACTTGGCAGTATTATTTCATAGCTTAAACAACTCATAAAAATACCCTAATCACAGAGAAATATATAAGGAAAAAAAAATCTCCCTTCTGAATATCAGCCTTCCAATACAGAAGAAAACTTGCCAGTGACATCAGCTTTAGTATCATGAAGAGATACTCTGAAGTATTGGCAGAGACAAGGTGTAACATTCTTAGGGATCCACAAGTCCCCAGTATGTTAAACCCAGCCAATATTTCTTTAACTATACAGCTTCTTGCTCAATATATAGTTTAGTCCCTTTAAAAAATAATATAAATGTGAGAGTTGCTGGGAACCAATGTTTTCCCCACAGTCATGCAGCAAATCAAGTTTTTCTTGGTTAGTCCAGACATTATCTGGTACACATAGACACACCTGCCTATTTGAGGGATTGATGTATAATTTACTGATCCAATCGTGTAGGGCAACTGTTAAGCAATCAAATTTCTCTGTCCTCTGGCCAGTTTTGTGAATTTTAAATAAAAATATTCTCCACTAAGAGCTAGAGACTTAACAATGAAAATATGGAAAAGAACCATACGAGTAAAGAAATAGTCTATCTTCCTCTTTCCCTGCTCTCTAACTTCAATTTTATTTCAAATGTTTGTTTCATTTAAATCTTGTAAAATGTCACTTGCTATACTGCTTTTCCTCAGTATGTAAAGTGACTTACATTTAAGGTATATAATATAACGTGATTAATTCCTGTTAGGAAAGTTAGGGAAAAGAGATGACATTTTTAGAGCAAAATAATGTAGAACATATTTCAGTTTTGTTACAGTTTTGGACTTTTTCTTTATTAAAACAGGATAATGGGTATCACCATGATTTAATTCATTTTTTTGAGGACCTTCCCCTTCTCTCCCTCTCTTTTTACTTTTTGAGATAGGATCTTGTTATGTAGATCAGAATGTTCTTGAGCTCACTATGTAGCCCAGGCTGGCCTCAAACTTGCAACAATCCTCCTGCCCCAGCCTCCTGAAGGCTGAGATTACAGGGCTGTGTTACCAGGCCTGGCCCTCTCCTTTCTTTGCCCACCAATCAGTGTTAGCTGCACAACAGTTCATATATCCCTAAGCCTGTACATTCTCAAGCAACAAAGATAGGACATTTATTCTGGGCACATAAGGATTAACCAGTGAGGAGAAGATGATTAGCTGCCTATTCTAAATACAGCACAAACTTGAGAGACATTCCATAATCTTCTGCATGAAGATGCTCTCAGGTGCCAGAACTCAAACTAGCATAGATAAGAAGTTATCTCCATTTAAAGTGCCATGAAATTCATGAAATGAAAATGTTATTCTTACTGTATAACTATACAGTGCTATTATATGTGTGTATACGTATATGTATTTTTCTTTTCCCTTCCTTTTCTCCTTTTACCCATCCAAGTTGTTCTATCTTTGCGAATTATTTCTTTCCTTTTCACAATACCTACTGTAGATTGAGTCATCTGAGCAACTACTTTGAAGATAATATGCAACATATTAACTGTTAATTATCTTGTTTTGAAATTTTGTATTAGTGTTTTTTCTCTATAAAAAAAGAAAGAAACGCACTTTAACCATATGGTAGAAATGCACTTTAACCATATGGTAGACTGAAAATAAAACAAAACCAAAAAGAAAAGGCCTGTTTCCCCTCTTCTACCAAACATTATCTGGGCAAGGATACACAGGGGGAAATTTAATCTTTGGCTGATGGTGACATTAACCTCTAGTGATATGGTATAACTATTAGAGACTAAAACAGTCTGAAGGATGAGCTTTGTTTGGCAAGCTTTAGCTCTGTTGGACATTCAGTCCAGCTTGAAATATCTCAGGGAAAGAACTTCTCTACCTACAATATTGGCTAAGAAAAGCAGAGGTTGTCTGACCTGTGTAAATCAGATTGCTTCAACTTAGTTTAAAGCCTGGAGTGGTTACTAACAAAGATCATTCAGGAAGCTATGATCAAAATACATCATGGGAGTGGTGGGCATGCTAACAGGTCCAGAAGGCGAGCTTGCAGATGCAGGTGGCCCTTCCCTTGGTTGAGCATTGCCATGCGTGGTCCACTGGGGTGATGGCGCGCCTCAGGGGGTGTATGGAGGCATGCTCAACGCTCTGGGGATGTCCGGGGCAGAGCTGTGCACTGGCTGTGGAAGTAGACTGCGCTCACCCTTCAGTTTATGTATGTTCTGAAATGGTTTTCATCCACCTTGAATGGATATCCAAAAAAACCTTTGAATTCATGTTCAATTTACTAAAGAAAAGATGAACATAAATCTCAGAACCCAGATATAAAAGTTACAGAAGTAATGAAAAGACTTGCAGAGCAATGGAAGGAACTTCCTGATGCACAGAAAAAAGCATATATATGAAGATGCTTACAAGGTAGCATACCAAGGAGAGATGAAGAGAATTCATGAAGCACTAATTCCAACTCAGACAGCATCTTTGGCAGAAAATAAAACACAAAAACGTTTAAAAGGAAAGAAGTAATAAGGAAGAGTTGTCAATGCTTGGAAGACCAAAAAGAAGCTAGCACAGCTTATAACGTTTTTCTATCTGAATATATTCAGTCCTCTGAAGGTGCTATGATACAGGATAAGTAGAAGTCTGCATATGAAAACTGGAAAAAAAACATGTCTAGTTCTCAGAAGCAAGTATATGAGCAACTTGCCCACGATGAGAGTTCGTTGTTATAATTAAATAAAATCTTGGGAAGTTGCCTGGCAAGCGCAAGGGCCTGAGTTCACTCCACCGTTTTGAAAAGAAAAAAAAAAAAATCTTCGGAAGAACAGATGATTGAAGTTGGATGAAGTGATGTTGTACGTCGCAACACCTATCTCCAGAACAGGAGGATGAAGGAAAAAGAAGACTAAGTGTGCTCCCAGTGGACAGGCACAGGAACCAAGTAGGTCTCAGTATCGGACAGTGTTGTAAAATTAGCAAGAATAATGTTGGCAAGCATCTGTATTTGATTATTTCTTGTCTCCTGGACTGCTGCCACTTGAAGATACTTTGTGGTAGTAGTTTGAAAACCCAAACAGATGAAAGTTCGTGCAGAATTTTGTGTTTAAAAAGTACTGGGGTGGGGCTGGAGAGATGGCTCAGTGGTCTAAAGCACCTACTTGGAACAAGCTTGGCAAAGCACAGGGACCGCGGTTCGATCCCCAGCACCACATGCCAG
>NW_004524618.1:10242055-10246599 GCF_000260255.1 Octodon degus | reverse complement strand
GCACCACATGCCAGCCAGCCCCGCCCCCTGGTGGGCTGAGCTGGCCACACACACACACACACACACACACACTAAATAAATGTTAAAAAAAAAAAAAGATTTAAAAAAAAAAAGTACTGGGGATCAGAATAATTCAAGCAAATGTAGCAGTGACTCATTTACCTTTAATATGGTAAATCAGTCTGTGAAGTTTTTTACACTGGAAGACAATTATGAAAATAGTATTCTTGTTTCTTACATGATGGAGGCAGGAGTTTCTTTTCAAAACAGTCACAAACTGTGGAAGACACAGTGTTCTGTGAGCTACAATGGAGCCAGAGCCCTGTGTGTGGGTGCACGTTAGCAACCTGCATGTAGGAGGCTGAGGCAGAATTGACACCAACTTGAGGCAAGCATGGGCTACACAGCGAATCTGAGGCCAACTTGAAATGTGGAGACCCTATCTCAGTAGAAAACAGCCTGACTCTTACGTAAGCCCTAATTCTTAGGTATAAGTCATAGTATTTAGAATTGATGGTTGTATATGCAAGTCATTGTTCAGCAATAACTTTTTATAAAATCGATGGAGAGACTTAGAACCCTTTTTCTCATCATTTTCCTAACATACAATTATGTATCAATATGTATGCATACTGGTTTAGTTTGCATAGAAAAATATTAATTCTTCAAAAAAAGTACATCATGAACACTGAAGTCTCTAAAAACAAGTGGAAGGGGAGGGCAGGGTACCTCTGAAAGTTCTCCTGTGCCTCTTCTTAGGTGTTTTCTACTCCCACTTTCCTACAGACAATCACCTCTAAGTATACTCCTGTACAGTAAAACATTTTTCCTTATATTGTATAACTGGCACATGGTCGGAGTAACAACTGACACACTTCTAGATGGGAGGCCCTAAGAAGACATCACTGAGCTGACAGGAAGTGCAGACTCATTTACTTCAATTATTCAACTTCTTAAGTGAGGGAAAAGAAATTTGGAAAGTTTCAGCTGCTTGTCCCAGTCACCCAACTAGTCATTTATTGGTAGCCCTACACTTCATTTTAGGAGTAAAGGAGCAGAAGCTGGCAATACGCTGGTTAAGAGAAGAACTCTCCTACTGGGTGTGCATCTTAAATGTTCTGGTAGTTAAAAAAAACCCTTTAGGACTCAATTTTCTCAGCTGTAAAACAAAGAGAAATCTTAAATCATGAAGATATATGAATTAAAAGAGAATGTAAAGTGTTGGCCATGTAGCAGGTGTTAAAAAACAACAGAAAGTGGAGGAAAAAAAACTGAGTTTAAGGTACTTCTCAGAAGGGCATAATCACACACTGCTTCTAAACTTTCTGCTATACCCATTTGATTTTCATTTTGTTTATGCAGAGAAAATCACTACAAATAAAACAGAGCTTTGGGGCTGGTGAGATGGCTCAGTGGTCTAAGGCACCTACTTAGAACAAGCTAAGCTAAGCAAAACACAGAGACTGCGGTTCAATCCTCCAGCACCACATGCCAGCCAGCCCTGCCCCCTGGTGGGCTGAGCTGGCCACACACACACACACACACACACACACACACACACACACAAAATAAATAAATAAACCTTTAAAAAAACAAAACAAAACAAAACAAAACAAAAAAAAACAGCTTTTCACTATTAAGGCAACAGTAACTACATCTGCAAAGAGAAAACAGTGGCCTTTTGTGATCATATAGTGACTAGTTATAAGTAGTTTTTATATGAAAAACTACTGGCATGTTACCCGTTTTTATATGAAAAGCACCTTTGCTTGGTATGTGCTTCTCTGTCAAGGAAATATTAGTGATCTAGTTGACTTCCAACCTATTTCCTTTACCTATTCAGGAACAAATTTAAAACTTCTTCAGCTACGTTTTCATAATGTCTTATCTAAATAACTGCCTTACAGAATTCTTCATATTAACTAGTTGCTTCCTTGTTTCTCAGGTTGACTGGGACAACTCTGGACCCCAATGACTAACATAGTCTAGCCCACTGGAACTCATTGTTGAATGGACATGTCTGGGCAATGGGTATTGAGCTATGATCAACACTGCTAAAAAAAAAAAAAAAAAAAAAAAGAAAGAAAGAAAAAGAAAAACTATGGTTAAATTATCACCAAACAGGAAAGCAAAGTGCCAAAAGTACAAGAGGCAAGGAGCTCATCACAGGGCATAGAGATAGGTCTGAAAGATAATAGGGATTAACCCTTTAATGCCTCGTATTTAATTTTTGGAATGCCCACAATAGATCATAAAATTTTTCTCTCCAAATGCTTTTTCCTTGAAGTTTTAGGTAACAGATGAATTTCATACAACAATTTAAAAATTGCAATCTTCAGCATAAATGGATTAAAAGCCTACTGTGAGCCAGGTGTGGTGGCACACTCCTGTAATCCCAGCACACTAGGAGGCTGAGGCAGGAGGATTATAAATTCAAGCCTAGGCTAGGTAACTCTGCAACTTAGAAGAGTCTGTCTCAAAATTAAAAAAGGGATGACTACATAGACTAGTTTGAAGGCCGAGGGTTCAATACCCAGTGTTATAGTGTCTAGTTGCCCCCCAAAGCCTCATGCAGTCACTGGGGCAGGTTTCTAGAGTTTGTGATTAATTCATGATCCAAGGCTGGGATTATGGGTCTGAGTACTGCTGGGATTATGGGTATAAGTGCTACACCTACCCTGGGGCAGACAGCCTGAAGGCAATATAAAGAAAGGAGAGACGCTTGCCTCTGCCACTGCTGCTCTTGCCTTTTTGCGCCGCCATGAACTGCTGCCCTGTCATGTGCCAGTCTGTCTTACAGCCAGTTGAGTATGGCCTGAAACCTCCACAAACTGGGAGCTAAATAAACTTTCCCTCCCTTCATTTTAGGTGTTGGGTATTTTGTTTCAGCAACAAGAGAAAAGTAACTGAGACAGAACTTGGTACTGAGGGTGGGGTCACTGCTGTGACTATATCTGACCATGTGGATTACAAATCTTTGGGAATGGCTTATGGCAAGAGCTAGCAAGGGTTTGAAGATGTCACCTATAAGAGAAGCACTGGAACACCTTTGACTGTTCTGTATGGGAGATTCTGGTCAGAGCTCAGAAGACCAGGAGGCTGACTGAAATCCTGCCTGTAAAGACCAGGCTGGGAAGGTTTCTTGTGGGAAGGACTGCATTGGTTGTTGGACTCCAGATGATGTGTATTATGGCTTGGCAAAGTTTCAGAATTTTGCTCATGTCTAGAGACTTTGCCTGAGACTAAGATTAAACGTGGCATACTGGTTAATCTGGCAGAAGAAATTTTAAGGCAGTCAAATATTGAGGCAGTGGCATGGCTATTGTTGGGGGCTTTTAGTCAGACATGTTGAGAATCAAGAGCAAAGAACCTAGCAGGATGACTTAAAATGTTGTAAGTTTGGCCAGAAAAGAAGCACCAATAAAGCTGTGGACTGCAAAGGTAGAGCTGAGAGGGAACAAGAGCATAGAAAAGATAACCTGAGGGCATCACAAAAACCAGCAAATCTCTACCCTTTGGAGCCTCAAAACTGCACAAGTGAAAAAGTTTGCTTTGAGGAGAAAGCTGTAGAATGCCATGTCCTAGAATGGCAGCAGCAGCCATACCAGGTTCCAGAAAGGCAGTGTTATAGAGAATTTGTTCTTTGGAATCAGGGTCAGAGTGCTCAGCAAACCAGGAACTTGATCCCCGCAGCCAAGAGAGAAGAAAACCTGGCTAGTCCTCCAGCTGGCAGCAGACACAGGCATCATCTGCGTGGCATTGGTTTTAGGGAAAAGTAGAACGCAAGAGTTCTGAGATTAAGAAGGCTTCAACCTAGATTTCAGAAGAAGGCCTGGGAGGCCAGGCAGTGTGCTCCTCAGAGGGCAGGGTGTGAAGCTGTGAGTGAGAAGCCTAAAGTTCAGTGGAGAACCCAGAATTTTGGAAAAGCCAGGAATGTGGATCATCTAAGAAAAGCTGCAAGAAGCGAGCAAAGCAGGCCTAAACAAGAAGTCATGGGAGCTACATTCCCTAAAAGTACCATAGGGGCAGAGCCACGTAAGGCCTTTGGAGCTAACAACTCATCACAGCTTCAGATGTTCCACATGGAACTACAGGACTTAATGTTCACCCTTCTGGATTTTGGACTTGCTTTGGTACCAATGCTTGGTATCCTGCTATTTGCGCCTTTTGGAATGGTAATGTTTATCTTGTGCCATTGAATGGTGGAAGTGTTTTACCTCTGCATTTGTATGGGGGCTCACAGCTATGAGTCTGCCTTAGATCTTGGGAGGAAACTCAGGATTTGTACTTTTCAGCAATGCTGAAACTGTTAGGACTATGGCAAGTCTTAGAGACCCAGTTTGCTTTTTTTAAAAAGGTATTTTGTACTTCAAATATTTTGCCCAATAAAAGCCATACCAATTTTTAAAGTATTATTTATAAATGATGTTATCGTTCAGAAACAAATTACTTAGCTTCAAACAGTTTTACAAAAACAATAGATGGTCAACTTGAGAAATCACATGACCTTGTAACTCAGTAGTGTCTCAAATTTTCTGATCAAG
>NW_004524618.1:10229797-10231896 GCF_000260255.1 Octodon degus | reverse complement strand
CCCTCCTGCCACTGCTTCTGTAGATGCCATCAGGGCCACCCGGAGCCCTTGACCCCAGCTGTGATCGTCATGCTTGTCACCTTGTGTCCCACCACGTCTGGAGGGAGCCTTGTGTGCGCCTCAGGCCAGGTTCCCAGTGGTTCTGTTGTGAAATAAACCCCAGCGCCCAGGAAGACAGCATGTGTGTAGAGTCAAAAGCCAGCCTCAAAAGCAAAAACATGGAACAGACAAGGGAGGGGTCTCGGGAGAGCACCTTCCGTTGGTGGGGCAAGGTCCCCTGGGTGTGGCCCTCAGACATCTCCAGCAACAGATGACACTGCTGCCAGTGGGGGGCCAGAAGGGAGGCAGCATCAGGGTCCCAAGCTCTGCAGCTGTGCGCCCCAGGGCAACACCTGGCAGAGCTGCCAACCTGGGCAGAGCCAGCAAGAGAGAAAGCGCTTTGGGAAAGGAGGTGTCTGGGGGATCCTGCAACCTTTGAAAAAATTCTCAGCTAGGTTTTGTACACACCTCCGACCCCAGCCATCCAGGATAGCTTGAACAGTTTAATGCCACAGTGTCAAGAAAACAAAAGTGTGGCTGTACAATTCAGTATAGGTCATCCCCAGCACCACCAAAAACTTTACTGTCTCAGCCTCCTCAAATCTTTGGTGCTATAGCTGTTGCCTTACCTCACTGGTGGTACAAATCTCACATTGCAGAATGCATTAAAATACACCTTGTGCTCAAAAAAAAAAAAAAAAAAAAAAAGAGTTTATCTCAAAAAATCTACAAAAATCTGGGTTTCATCTATGTATTTCACCATTTATATGTACTACAGAGTTGACCCTACATGAAGCACAGTATCTATTTGCTTTATTGTACTTAACAGTTCTGTTCTCAAAGAAAGCCGATTCCATCAATTCTCTGTCATTAAGACTTCTCTAAAACCAACTAGCAAGGGCTGGTGAGATGGCTCAGTGGTCTAAAGCACCTACTTAGAACAAGCTTAGCAAAGCACAGGGACCGCGGGTCAATCCCCCAGCACCACATGCCAGCCAGCCCCGCCCTCTGGTGGGCTGAGCTGGCCACACACACACACACACACACAAATAAATAAATTTAAAAACATAAAAATAAAAATAAAAAATAAAATAAAATCAACTAGCAAGGCAAAACAAAAACAAACCCCCCCGAAAAACCAAAAACAAAAAAAACCTCAATAAAACCAGACAATCCTTTTTTATGTAGCACTCCACTACTAAAAGTGAGTGTCACTGAATAAGTCAAAGTTGCAGGACATCAGTGTTACCTGCATCTACTCTGGATACAGTTTGTGGCTGTGCTGGATGTGTTTCACAAGCACAAATGGGTTACACCCTTTCTCACCTATTGTTTTATATAGTGGGTTGTTGGGAGCAAGAAGCACTAATAACAGTGACAATTCTATTTGTCCTAGCAGAAGACTCAGGCTCAGCGTAAGGACTTTTTTTTTTTTTTTTTCCGGTACTGGGGATTGAACTCAGGACCCTGTGCTTGCCAGCCAAGCACTTATTCTACTGAGCTATCTCCCCAGGCCTCAACATAAAGACTTCAAAGTCCACCTAGTCCATTTCTCTTTTTCAGTTGTAAAATTCAGAGGTGCCCAAGGTCACTCCCTATGATCAAATGAATGCACATCTCCTGACCAATACACTCTGTCAAAGATAAAGCTGTCTCTCAGAAAACAATACTCACTTAAGAATTTCCCTTCCTATGGGACATATTAAACAAACCACCTCAACTAAGATGAGATACTGACAAACATTGCTAAGACATGAGTTTGTGTTGCTATGAGTAATCTACTAGTGTATTAGCCCTAAACAGAAATCCAAGGAAGGAAGAAATTGCTCCATCAAAGATTTTTAGGATGGCAAAATAAAAGAAATATTCTAGGCCAGTATTGTAGCTTAATGGTACAATGCTCACTCACTGTATGAAAAGTTCTGGGTTTAATCCCAAGCATCTCAGAAAAAAAAAAAAAAAAAATCTAAGGTTGTTCTAAATCTTTCAGAGAGAGTAAAATTGTGAAATGTGCTTCATTCCATGGCCAATGGAACAGTAACACTTGCTTCAGAGCAAAT
>NW_004524618.1:10222205-10229411 GCF_000260255.1 Octodon degus | reverse complement strand
CATTGGCCAAGCAATGGCCGTGACTCATCCACATGGCTGACACTGACAAAGGTTCTACAATCTGAGGTACAGGATCTCAGGATAAATTCTGAGGGTATTTCACTGACCTTATCAGACCCAAAAGATAAAACTCTTGTTGCACAGATCCTGCTTTACCTTGGTCTTAACCATCCAGCAGAAAAGTATAAAAACAAAGTATAAGAAGTAAAGCCGGGGGCTGGTGAGATGGCTCAGTGGTCTAAAGCACCTACTTAGAACAAGCTACGCTAAGGGACCGCGGTTCAATCCCCCAGCACCACATGCCAGCCAGCCTCGCCCCCTGGTGAGCTGAGCTGGCCACACACTAAATAATAAATCAACAAATAAACAAGTAGCTCCTGCACCTCATGCCCAGAGTACCCACACTCAGGAGGCTGACACAAGAGGCTCGTCACATGTTCAAGGCCAGCCTGGGGTACACAGTGAGCTCAGGACCAGCCTGAACTGTACGGCGAACCCGTATCAAAAAAAGAAACAGAAAAAAAAAAAAAGAAGTAAAGCCATGCTGTTATGTTGAGCTGTAGGGGACTCAGATCAACAATTTCTGACACTGCCAGTGAAGCAGAAGCTCCAATACTATTATGGACTACTGAATTCTTTTAGAATATTTTGCTTGAGTTTACACACCTATAATATTTAAATGATGGAACTTAACAAAAAAGGGGATACAAATGAATGTCCATTTTGTATCTGTGTATTTAAAGTGGTTAGGATAGATATATAGTTACATTCTCTTAATGAATAGAGGGATTTGTTCTAATGGTGTTTGTAAACAGGATATCATGTCCCCATCTTGTACAGCAGTTAACCACTAGGAAGAATGTATGCAATGTGTTAATTATTGAAACTGTCCTACCAATTTGGTATGAAACTGTCTCATTGCTATTTGTTTCTCAATAAAATTATGGGAAAAAAAAAAGAAATCACATGACTTGTAGACCTATTTTAGCTTCTCTTGTGAGTCCATCTTAGCTTCTGACACATGCTCCATCTTCTAAACTATGTTATAAAGTTCACTAATACTACCATAAATCTTTTGGAAGACTGGGCAAGAGGGCAGTTATGCATATTCCTTCTATCTCTGTCCTCATTCCTCAATCTTGTACAGTTCCACCTGCCTTCAAATTATCTTGATATGCTTTTCCATTCCACAGTTGGTATACTTACCATGTACTCCTGTAAACTGGTAACATGACAAGAGGTTTAAGTAAAAGAAAAATCAAACTGATTTTGTAAATATCTCCTTTACATTATATAAGCACTTTGGTGTATGGCATAATATAGTCTGCCCTTAAGTATTACAAAAGATGAACAATATCAACTTGTTTTACACTAAATCTAAACTGAACTGATTATGCAATTTTTGCTTTCAGATTTTCAAAATTTAAGCACAGGGAGCAGATTTGAGCCCCAGCACCACACTGAGCTGGCCACTGAGACTGGGCATGGTGGTGCACGCCAGCAATCCCAGCAGTGGTGAGGCTGAAAACAGGAGGCTCATTATGAGTCTGAGTTGCATAGTGAGACCCTGTACCAAATACATTTTAAAAAAATGATTTTTAAAATTTATATTTAAAATCTAAGTTGGCAAATCAATTCATCAACAATTTTTTTTAACTTTCTGCTTAATTTATTCTACTAACAAGAATCTGTAACACCTGTTATGTGCTACAACTAAGCAGACATATTATGGACTGACCAAAAGAAAGGAGGAATAAGACACTATCTCTGACTCTAAAATACTATCAAATTAGTGGGTTCAGAGGAGAGAAGGAGAGATAGCTTATGAAACAAATGCACAGTGTGTTACTGGGTTATAACAGATGTATTATAGACTCAGAGAAAGGAGCCAATCTGAAAAGAGTCCAGGGAAGGTGCCTTGGAGTTTGGTCTAAAAAACAAGAGGATGGTTTGGGAAAAACACGCAAACACAATGTATTTCTTAATAAACTTGTATTTTAACACAAGGCTTCTTTACTTTAAATAAAAGTATCAGAGTACTGGGGAGATAGCTCAGTAGAATAAGCACCTGCCTGGCAATCACAAGGTTCTGAGTTCAATCCCTGGTACCGCAAAATAAATAAATAAATAAATAAATAAATATTGCTATCTGTTTATCAATAAAACTGTAGGAAAAAAATAAATAAATCAGAGATTACAATTAACAAAAAAATTGTCACTGGTTAACATCTTATAGTGGTGTATATAATATGAGCTTTGGTAAATCTACAACCTACTAGCAAACCGTACAATTTTATCATGTGCTTCAACTTTCACTCTAAACTTTTGACTTGTATGCTAAGAAAAGAAACTCAAAATCCATTTATATTCTTTCTGGGAACAATGATTATTCTTATACTGTACTAACCAATGCCTTACAAATAATTAAGACTAATTATCTTGAAAGCCAGTCAAACTGTAGTTTGCCACAACAAGTGTTAGAAAGAGGCTTAAGAATGTTCTAGATTAATTCCAAGGTCAGTAAACAAAGATATGGTCAGTGTAGCACAAAAGATCCCATTCTGGGCTCAGGTCTTTAAGTTTCACATATAAGCATGTTTAGATTTAATGGGGGTGGTGCGCAGAAGACACAAAGAAAGCTACTGAGCCTAAGTACTGTTTAATAAGGCACTTTAAGTGTGTGAAGTTCATTGGGTAATAGGACGTTCACATGTATGCGAAAAGTCAGTTTTGCAGATCAGAAAAATGGGCTAACATGGGGCTGGGAATGTAGCTTAGTGGCAGAGCACTTGCCCAGCATGTGTGATGCTCTGAGCACTAAAAAGAAGGCAAAAATGGTAAAATATATATTTAAAGGTAAAAAGAGTGACATGTTAGCTTGTGGAGAATTGTCATTTTAATTGGTTACTATTCATATGAAAATTTCCTAAGGTTAATGCTTAAGAGATGTTTTCATACAGAAATACATAGGAATCTTCCATTTTACGAATTTGAAAAATAAGGAAATTCCTTAGAACGTTTAGAAAAAAGTGGGAGGAAGTTCAAGAGAACTGTCCCTGCTACTTTGAGAAGGGGAGGTAATGAGAACAGGACAAAAAACTGAATGAAAGATGGAATGGGGAGATGAGGAGCTAGTGCAACAGAGGAAGAGACACAGGGTGACAAAAGATTAAGAGACCAAGCAACTGTGGCAGGTCGCACCCACAGAGAGCTATGTGGTTTGGTTTACTTCAAGGGGGTGGAACCCTGAGCAAGTGAACGATTTTGGTTTTAGTTGAAAGGCTGCATAACCCTACAAATGGCAAAAGAAAAAGAAGGGGTGTTTTTCCAATACAGAAAAAGTTAAGATGTAATGTCTAGCTCATTCTAAAAAATATTAATCAGAATAAGAAATGACTACATCATAGAAATATGATAAATGGAGTTAGAGCAAAATTTGGCACTTTTAGTATTTTACAAAGGCAATATGTGTTTTTATATATAAAAACAAGGAAATGAACTTTTAGAAAGAGCAATATAAATTCCATGTAAACTCAGTGGATTATTTATTCCTGTTACAATAAAGCTTTGTATCCTGTATACTATGCCATTCTTCAAACAAGACCCCTATAAATTATATTGACAAGAATTTTGGGGTACATAAAGCATTTTTCTCCTTCAACCTTATATTTACAAGCTTATAAAAACAATTCTCAAAGGCTGTGTTTTTTAAACATTCAAAAATAAGAACTTCACTCCTATAGGTTGTTTCCTAGTTGTCAGGTCATCAATCTGAAATAACTTTCAATCTCTTTCAACTGATTCTTGCTGGTCCAATATAATAAGATGCTTTAAATAAAAAGAGAAAAAAGAAGGAAGAAAGCAAGCCAACTAATACTGTATTTTTAGTTTCTTTTAAAGTATCAGAGTGCTTATTCATCATGTCCAGGGCCTCTGACTTTGATCTCCAGCACCAAAAAACAAAACCAAAAAGAAAACCAAAACAACAAAATTGCGTTTTCAGCACAACAGAGTAAGGAGAAAAAAAGCTTTATACTGACCCACAGCCCTCCCCCCTCCACTCCCACAATCTGCAACAATAAGATAAACACACACTTCCTATTACATTTTTGAATCATGTGGGGGGGAGGGGCTATAAACAGTATTTTTGGAAAGAACTTCTGCCAGAAGCAAATTACTCGTTCAACATTAATAGCTTATTATTTATTCCTGTCACAATAAGGCTTTGTATTCTGTATACTACACCATTCTTCAAACAAGACCAGTATAAATTATATCAGAAAAATGGGCTAACATGGGGCTGGGAATGTAGCTGAGTGGTAGAGCACTTGCCCAGCATGTGTGATGCTCTGAGCACTAAAAAGAAGGCAAAAATGGTAAAATATGTATTTAAAGGTAAAAAGAGTGACATGTTAGTTTGTGGAGAATTGTCATTTTAATTGGTTACTGTTCATATTAGTTACTATTATTACTATTCATATTAGTAGTTATTATCTCTGCTATACTTATAGAAATTAAATTGAAAAAAAAAAGAATTCTTTTTTAAAATGTATTTAGAAAAGGGTCTCAATATACAGACCAGACTTGCAGTGATCCTCCTGTTTTTCAGCCTCTAAAGTGCTGGGATTATAGGCATGTGCCAGTCTCAAATCACTGTCTCTGTGCATGGGGTTGGGGGTGTGGGGTGCACACAGGGGCTCAAACCCCAGTCTTTCAGTCTGCCTAGACAGGCACTTTACTCTGCTGAGCTATCTGGTCAGCCCTAAAAATGAGTTATTTCAAGCTTTTGGTAGGTGATTTACTACATTATTAAATTCATTCATTCTAAGCCTTTATTACTATCCTCTTACAAGGAGTTAGAAAAGGGATGCCTCGCATTCAAGCGTCTGCTTTTGCTATGACACACAGGTCAGGATGTCAACACCCTGAGGAGTTATTTATTTATTTGAGACAGGGTCTCACTATGCAGTTCAGGCTGGGTGCACGACCACACCCAGTTCTGGGGCTGAGGCCACACAGCATGCTGGGCCACGATGGAACCCAGGTCCTTGTGCTTGCCAGGTAGGGCTTATGCCTCTGAGCTATCTCCCCAGCACCAAGGTTGTTTTTTTTTTTTGAACAGAGCAGAGTACTCAGCTGTTGCTGCAACATTTTGGTTCACTGGCAGCTGGGTCTCAGAGGAGTAATCTAAACCTGTACATCTCTCTTAGCATACAGTCACACAGATCTTACTGTTAGTAAGAATACTCATGGCACACTCTTAATTCAGGACTTTCCCAAAGGTCTAGACTTACAAAGCAATTAAGTCTTTAATACTTAGAAACTATTTTCTTCAAGTAACAAGTTGGGAGGATAGAAAGGGTTTTTTCTATTACGGTAAGGAGTTGTTATAATGACTACTATACAAGGACAGGATTTTTTTTTTTGCGGAACCGCGGATTGAATTTAGGCCCTTGCACTTGCCAGGCAAGTGCTTATTCTACTGAGCTATTTCCCCGGCCCCTGTGCTTACTTTTATAGCCTAGACTGGTCTCAAACTCAAGTGATTTTCCTGTCTCAACCTCCCACATGCTGGGATTGCAGATGTGTGCTACCACACCCGGATCTTGAAAGGTAGACAAAAACATAACCTTGTCCACTAACAGGGGAAAGAAAAAGGCTTATCTATTTTTCTTTCCAGAATGCTGACTAGAATAAAAGTCTCCTCTGAGAATCTGTAGCAACAGACTTAATTTCATGAGCATTTGGACTTTTTGACTTTATATACCAGATGGCTCAAGAGAGGAGCATGAAGTAGTCTTATGTTGGCAGCAACCTGAGACATCTAGTAACAAGGAATCATAAACCTTCTCCAGAGAGAAGCATCCTAGAAAGAATTGCCTGAGCTGGTGTGTGGAGACAGAGGTAGCTCAGTGGTAGAGTACTTGCTAGGCCTGGGTATGAGCTCCAGCACAACAAAAACAGCTGGACCACCTAAGAATAAGGATTCCCACCCAGATACAATCTTGCCAATAAACACACTACCTTAACCAAAAGTCAGCAGAAATAACAACAGATTTTGACATCCATCCTAAGACTGTAGATCATAAAATGTTTAAACAGAATATAAAATAAATATTCTAGTTCCTGAAGAAGAAATAGAATAGGGGAGAGATCATGGTTAGAAACATCCCGGGAGTGTTCTAGACAGAGCACCTACAAAGAATTGACAATCACACTTAAAGAGAAAAGTAAAAAGCAGTATGACAAAATATTTTCAAAGCGATAGGAGTGTACAATTATCATCCTAGAATTACATACCTGATAAAATTATTTGCCAAGAGTATTTTATAAACTCAAAAAGGAAACTTAAAGGTTAAATTCCAGGAAAAAAAAATCCTGGAAACAAGAGCTGAGATAGAAGAGCAAGTAAGTTGGTAAGCACGCGATTAAAATATACTATGTAAAGCAGGAGCAATAGCAGATGGAAGGGGCTAAAACAAGGCGAGTTAAGATCCTGGCCAGCAATATGACAGGAGATGAGGAGGGAGAACATGAAAGGGCTTTAAGATCCTGTGGTGTTCAGAAGAAAAGATGAGAAATTACCTTTAGACTTTAAGAATGAATGTTAACATTTTAAGGATATTTGACAGAGGATCATCTAGAATACATATTTAAAAATTGTAAAACCAACAATAGAAACAAACTAATACTGTTTAATAGTAAAAAATATAAACAAGCCTCCTGGAAAAGAATATTCAAACAACCAATAAGTGTATGAAAAAGTGTCCATTATCAGGGAAATAAAAATGAAAACCCATACGATACCACTGTCTATCAATTTGATTAAAATATCAACAAAAGCAAAAAGAAACAAAAAAACCCTGTCAATTCTCGGTACTGGCAAGGACGTGCAGCATCTGGAATGCAAACACAGTATGCCGGTACAAAGAGAACAGGCATTATCTCAGAGGTTGTAGACACACATGTCCTGTAACACAGCCATATTACTTTTCATAGCCCTAAACTGGAAAAAATCTGAAAGGCCATCAGCCAAATGATGAATTATTTTGTGTTCATAAAACAAAATACAGACACTAATGAGAATGAACTATTATTCTCTGGAATAACAGAAGAAATGTTTGGCAAAAGTAGTCAGGTGGGCTGGTGAGATGGCTCAGTGGTCTAAAGCACCTACTTAGAACAAGCTTAGCAGAGCACAGGGAC
>NW_004524618.1:10191556-10216850 GCF_000260255.1 Octodon degus | reverse complement strand
AGAGACATCTTAGCAGTAACTGGCATGTCATGACAAAATGCTTCATTCTTTATAAAAGAGCTGTGTAGTTCACAAAAGAAAGTAGAGAACTACTACAATTATAGCACTAGCCCAAAACATCCAAGTACTTTTAGGGCCTTCTTTTAAAAATTTATTTAGGAGGGTTTCTCCTTGTCATTTGGTTTTTCTAACATATATACTTCACATTTAATTCATTCTTCTCTGCCTATAATCTTGTTTTTAGCTATTGTTCACATTCTCATCTGGGCATATATCCAACCTTTTTCTCCATGAAACACTGGAATGAACTTTGACATATGAGGACAGTAATAAAACTAAATAAGCAGGAGGGAAACTAAATATATTTTTATACAAAGTACAGGATACAGATGTGATCCATCAAGCTTACAGAACCATCTCTTTAGCTAGCAGCAGTTATAGGACTATCTTCTGTTGAGTAAGTAGTACCAATCTAAAAAATATAAAGGTTTCCAAGTCCCAATCCATATTTTTTTCCCCTTTTCCAGAGGATTATTTACCCTTTGACCAGCCCTGTGTACTATACCTATTAGACTTGGCTTGATGAAGTGTCAGCAAGTCTGTGGATGACAAGTGTTTTGGGAGTCCACAGAATAAGCTTTAGTCATGCACGATAGCACTAAATAAAACAACAAAAACAAAAACCAAAAAACACATGTAGAACTAATGTATTGGTTGCACTACTGAGTAAACAGATTGTAGTTATAATGACAAAGCCAGGTGTGGGCTTTAAAACAACCCTCATACTTGCATGAACATTCTTTAGTTTCCTATTCTGAAAGTTGTTTCCATGGCAACATCATGTAACAGTAAAAAAAAAAAAATCAAACTTTCATTTTTCAAAATCATTTACTGAGTATTATGTGATTTGATCCCTAGAATCAGAAAAACAAAACAGTGAGCTCACAGATAAGGCAAAAACCAGGCTCAAGGCAAGGGCAATAGAAAAAGCACTTCTTACTGGAATTAAAAATGTGATTGATAAATCCCTTGTTACACAAATTATAATTTAAAAAAACAAGACAGTCAAGCAAAGAAGCAGCAAGAGCTGGGCAGATGACATATGCCTGCAATACCACCAGTCTGAGAGAATGAAGCAGGAGGACCACAAGTTCGAGACTAGCTTTGGCAACTCAGCAGGAACCTGTTTCAAATAAAAAATGAATAAATAAAAAGAGGTGAGGATGTAGCTTAGTGCCAAGGGCCATAGATTCAATCCTAGTTCAAAACAAACACACAAAAACAATACCACTACCACCACCTAAAAAAACATCACCAAGACAGTGTTCTAGATACTAGCAACAAAACATGCAAAAGCAATGCAGTATTTTGGAACCAATGACTAATGGAACAGTAACATGGCCTATAACTCCATTTTATAACTCTCAAAAAAAAAAATTAGCTGGATAATTAGATTTTGAGTAGAGGTGCCCAGATGCACTAGCAGGACTTTATATCCCAAACAGTGGTTCTATGCTTACAAGTAAAAGTTGGTTGGAACAAAGGAAATAATGATATGCTCAAGGGGGTGGGTTTAAAACACAGGATGTGGTGAGCATTTTTACTAAGAAAATGCTATAGAATTACTTTCAAAATTATACTCTTTTAGATTCCTAGCTTACCTTTTAAATCAGAGGGCACAGAAGCCTTGCTATAGTACTTACAAAAACACTACTATCACCCTGGGTCTGACAGGAAGCCACCATTTTGCCAATTAAACCACATAAGAAATGAAACGATCAGCAGTATGGAAAAGCAACAAAGGAACACATGACAAAGAAAAGGAATTCTTCCTTTTTGCTCTTTCCCACAGTAGGCTCCACAGTTTATGAACAGCTGGGAAATTTCCTTTTCACAGGAAAAGGATGACTTTTTCACTTCATATTAAAGTGGAAATGACAAAAACTGACCATCACACAAAAAGAAAGGTGTTTCCTGATGGAAGAAGATGGACAACAAAACAAAAAAAACAAAAAACAAGATGAAATAACATGTACACAGCAAGCAGGAAAAAAAAAGTCTCTTCAAGAGATGAAAGGGAAAATAACTAAATCACATAAATGTTGAGTTAGCCTCAGTGGGACACTCATTTTGTCCCAGTGGGCTAGCTATCTCAGGGCTAATATGCTTCAGAGAAAAGATAACATATTTCCACTTTATATTCATATTTATCTATAACTTTTGAAAGTGAGTAGCTTCAGACACATACAAAGAGTTCATATTTCATCATGAATTTATGACTAGTTCAGATTTTAAAGAACTGATGTTTAAAGGCCTTTTTTGTAGGCTATCCAGATTCTTAATAGTACTTCCTCACTCACTAAAAAGTATTGAGTGTCAACAATGCATCATTTTGTTGGGGACACAGTGGAGAGGCAGCTCTCTGCCTCCACGAAGATTTGAAGGCAGCCAGTTTTCATGAGCAACTTTTTAGTGACCAGAGCACTTTTCTTTTCTTTTTGTACTGAGAATCTAACTCAGGACTTTATACTTGCCAGGCAGGCACTGTACCATTGAGCTATAATCCTAGCGCTAGAGTACTTTTCAAACTGTACTACAAATGTGAATTTCATGAGGAACTATTCAAAAAAAAATCCCAATACCCAAACTCTAACCCAACATCATTTAAATCAGAATCTTAAGGGTGAGATATAGACATCAGTAGTTCTTAAGCTTCCCAGAATACTCCATGAAACAATCATGTTTCAATACCAGAGTACTGTTTTCAACTTTTGGTCTGAGAGAATAGAGGATAATGGGAAAGTGTCTCTTGTTAGCCACCACGTTGGCTCCCTTTGGCCCTGCCCAACAGAAGGAATCCTCTGCAGAGGCAGCCATTAAACTTGCCAATTCTGCCTCCCGCTCTGGCATCAGGGTACACAAAATGGACAGCTCAGTCATCTAGGGCTATGCCAGCACACCTGAAGCACACAAAGTACCTCTATAACACAAGAGTTACAGCATAAGAATGTTTAATTTTTTTTTTAACCTACGGATCAAGAACTTACACTGGTATCTAAACTAGTAAGAAAGGGTTAACCATCACTGCTCAGGGAAAAGCAAATAATCCCAAATCAAGATATTTTTATTTTAATGGGAAGAATACAGACAAATCATTAGACAATACCCCAATTTCATAGTACTTATCACTACTGGTATTGTGGAATTAAAGAGAACAAAAGCAAAAAAACAAGCAAGAAAACGTCTTTTATAAAGTAAAATATAGGACTTTAAAATTCTGTGTTTATCTAAAAGCATTTAAAAAGCAACTTAAATCAACTAGTAAAAGCAAACTGGAAAAACTAATTTTTCTTTACAAGACTATACTCTGTATTTAAGTATTTTATTTTGTTTTGGTGGTACCAGGGAGTTAACTCAGGACCTTGCGCTTGCCAGAAAAGCACTTATTCCACTGAACTATCTCCCCAGCCCCCCGTATTCAAGTATTTCATTAAAAATAAAAAGATGAATTTATGGAGATGGGAAGGGGATCCTGGGATAAAGGGAGGTAGAAGGGGAAAGGGAAGTGAAAAAGGATCAGGATATGTGTATGTACTAATTCCCTATGATAAATGTATCTATTATGTATTACAAACATATATTACTAATAAACTAACGAAAGAAACTAAAAAGTTGATTTGCAAATTCAAAAGAATTCTCATTCTGGATACAGACCTTCCTAGAAAACATGCTTGATATTTTAAAAGTTGCATCTAGAAGATGTGCATTCCTAAGTGTAGGAATCAATGTGCTTTTCAAGTTGACAATATCCTAAACCTTCTGTCCATAAGATTTTATTGTCAAATCCTTCAAGTATATCACTGATCCCTTCCTAGTTCTTCTCTCAGATAAGCCACAAGTATTTCCCCATTAATACCATATGTGAAACATCCATATTCTCAGATGTTAGTATACATTATTTCTCACTGAACAGAACTTTCTAAATGTTTTTCAGTATTTCTCATTCATGTGTCCCAAGACTGTTAATTGGTATTGACATAGTTTATAAGCAGCCTAAAAAAAATTAACATACATATAAACAAAATAACAAAATTCCCGTTTCTAAGAATATCTGAGTATTAGACTCAGATTTCTTAAGCAATGGCAGTCACTGCCCCCCTTGTACCTTTTATCAGCAAAGGCATCAAAAGATTTTACAACAAACTGAACTCTAAAGGCAATCACTAGAAATTGCTAACAACCTCCAATTTCCTTGTGGCACCGACCACAGGAATCCAAACAACCTTCTGAGGTATCATTCTGGAAAGAACCAAAAACAATCTAATTATAATCCCATCTTTCCATTAGTATAACCTCTGCCCAAATACATACTCTGCATGGACTTTGAAAGACACCAATCAAAGAAAAACATTTTCCCTTTGCTCTAGGTAGACGGTAAGGATATTTTAAAGAAAGAAATGGATGTTTTTATAAAATAATCCCAGGATTTGGAAAAGAAAGAGAAAAATTAATTTTGTATTTTAAAATATGAATTCTCATCAAAAATTAACAAAAAGAAATGGGAAACAAAGTGTTGACGAGACAAAAGTTGATTTATCAGCTTCCCGTTTCTGTTACTCTTGATAAGGATGAATTCATATTCTAAAATACAAAATTAATTTTTTACTTTCTTCTCCAAATCTTGAAATTATTTTAAGAAAAATATCCATTACTTCCTCAAGCATAGGGAAATTTATCTTTCTAAAAACTGTATTTATTATTGTGATGGGGTAAAAAAAACCTCACTTAAGCTGAGCTGTCATCTTCAAAATAGTTTTAATCCCTCAACATTAAATTCTTTTAATCTTTGCTTGTTCTGGCTTGCATTTTCTTGGTTTTTATTAGTATTATAAATATTACTGCTCATGTCAAAACTGATCATTAAAGAAACCGAAAGATTAGAAAACATACCATTCAATCCAGGAACAGAAAAATTACACATTTAAAATGGAAGTAACAATTATAGGCAGTTTATTCACAGAACTAAAGTTTATATACGAGGAATGATTAAAAGGCATGGTGTGTGATTAAATGAAACAATTATTACAGTACAAGACACGCTGCCATTAATCTCTCTCAAAATATTCTCCCTGTCTTTCAACACACTCCATCAGTGTTGCCACTTTATAAGGCAATTCTGAAGTCCTTTGTCTTTTTAGTTGTGCTGTTTGACTGCCTTGATGTCCTCAAATGATTAAAAAACTTACCTTTTGAGGTCGTTATGACTTTGGGGAACAACCAGAACTCACACAGTACCAGATCTAAAGGATAAGGTGGGTGCAGACACACTGTAATCACTTTATTTGATAGAAACTGCTATAAACACTTTGAATCAATCAGTTCAGAGCAGCCATGACAACACAACTAAAGACATTTGCCAAAGAAGACTTCCAGAACTGCTTCAAAATGTGGCAAGAAGGGTGGGATACGTATGTTTGGAGTGAGGCAAAGTATTTTGAGGGTGGCTAATGGTAATTCAGTTTTTGTTTAATTTTTAAAATTTAAACATTCACCATATTTTGTGATCACACTGTGTATATTTTTGGGTCATTCGAACCCTTTTCATGAATTGGGTCACCCTGAAAAAGATTCCAATTGGGGGCTGGGGAGATGGCTCAGTAGAATAAGCACTTGCCTAGCAAGCACAACAGCCTGAGTTCAATCCCCGGTTCCACCAAAAAAAAAAAAAAAAAGATTTCAATAAATCTTGGAGCTGAGGAAGGGTGGCAATGGTGCAGCAAGTCATCTCATTAAGTATACTTTGAATTATGGTGTGATTTTGGATTAATGTCTTTGCTGACTTACAAAAATCTGTTTGTAATTTAACAGCCTTCAGGTCATAAACTCATATATATACAACCACAGGAACTATATTAGTCTCTATGTTCAACTAGGCCAAAATATTTCATAGTGGTTAGCATGGATTTATAATAAATACTTCATTTTACCATATCTGTCTCTTTCTTTTAAGAAAATTGGCATGAAGGCTTTTCATGTCAACTAACAAAATATACTGTGCAAAGGAAGTCTAATTTAGAAAAAGATTACATGGTTCCTTCTATATGCATAGTGTTTTGCAGTTTACAACGTATATTCACATTCATTATTTCATTTTATGTTAAAACAATTTTATAAAATTATAGTTCCCTTGCATGGACTAAGATCCATCTTGTAGCTTGGAGAAATTAAGGGATATATTAAAGGACACAGAGTAAATAGCAAAATTCGGATAACAACCTAAGTCTGATGCCTGCTTCTTTGTTATTAGACAGATGTTTGTTTTTAATTTGGGCTTTTCTTAGATTTATAACGAAAAGTCAAGAAAAAAAAGTTGTTAATATTGTAAAGTTCATTAAAACCACTGAATCTTAAATAATAGCATTCCACTAATAACACTGTAAAATTTGACAGCCCCTATTTTCTATGGACTCTGGCAAATATAAAACACTGTACACTGTGGTCTTTTCAATCTATGCATATTTTTAAACAAAGTAATGTTCAGGAAGTACCACATATGGCATTTCTGAAACTAAAGATAACAGTGATAAGCAGCTGAATGGTTAGTGAAACACACTGCTTTACTACTATTTTCTAAGTTTATTTTTATTTAATTTATTTTTGTTCAGAAGCAAGCCATCACAAATAGGACTTTATCACTATTAAAAATCTGGATCTTAAACAGACTCTTGGACTGGTGGTTCATATGCATTAGCTCGTTCAACTTTAGCTCCAGTCTCATCCCCAGTAGCCTTTACAGAGCTACTACCTTCACCATGAAGCTCCACGAGTTTTCCCAGTTCACAATTTATTTTGTTTTTGGTGGAACCAGGGATTGAACTCAGGCCCTTGCACTTGCCAGGGAAGTGCATATTCCCCTGAGCCATCTCCCTGGCCCAGTTTTCCCAATTCAAATGTGGGCTTCTTCAGCATTTTTCTTTTCTGACGAAGACATCATGAAGAGGGTTGATAGACTGGCAAGCCTTTTTTATGTCTTTCCAATGCTGTTTGGAATCAGTTTATTGAGCATTTCCTTCAAGTCATTTGTCTGCATCTCTCGGGTCATGATTTCCATCATCTTCTTCCAGATCTGGTGGACCATCTGGTGCAGAGCGCAAGAGGTCTTCCATATCTGACTGTTGTGTTTTTTAGTAAAGCCAACACAGAACAGTTGAAGTAAATAACCATTGGTAGTCTTGACATCAACATGAGCTTTGGTCGTGGTCTGCCATTTTTTGACCATGGAACACATTTTGTCACGGGTGAGGTCCATACCACGGAAGTCAGTCAGGCAGTTTTTGCCCTGAACATCTATAGTAATTAGCTTGAATTTTCTAAAGGCAGATTCATCATTCTGCTCATCAGCAAGGCTCACTTCAAACACACAACCTTTGAGCCCATAAGATGCAATTTTGGTTCATTGAGTTCTGGTGATGAGTGTTTTTCTAATATTTCTTATGTTGAACATAGCTGTTGTCTTCACATCATACCAGTCTTTTTTAGAAAATGGATCAACCACTTTCTTCTTGGCTCCTTTTTTTGACACCTTTCATAAGGCATTTGTTCTTGCCTACCGCCATGGTGCTGCTCCTCTTAAGTTTATACTATGCCAAATAATTCAGAATACCTAGACAAGAAGTTCAGTAGCTTAATCAAATATGAATACCTTCTTCTCTTGAGCATTTATCATTATAGCTATTATTGTTGTTCCTTGACAGTCTGTTATCTTTTCAGTTTAAAATCATGTCAGTCAAACAAGATTTCAGCAGCATCACAATAGCTAATATTATTGGGCACTTACTACATACTAAACATTGCACTTAATATTTTACATGGATTTCATGAAAACGTTGTCATTCTCTCAAGGTCTTTTAAATCTGGTTCATAGACCCAGACAATGAGTCTTGGGTGTTTAACTCAACCTACCGCTCCATCTATTACACATAAATAATATTAGCATTATCTGCTAGCACTAAAATGTAACCAAGAGTTCTAGCTCTTACTCTTTTTTCTTGATTCTGAAAATATATTATAAAATTAATAAATACTTTAACTTCCTCAAAAGTAAATTTTAATTACCACTTGTTTGGTGTTCTTTTAATATGAATAAACAGAAATATTGTTCCTACTTCAAGATTTTCTTGGGATCAAGAAAATCCCAACTACTGCTATATTGCATATTCTACACTCAGATTTTTAAAATTAACACTACATAATAGTCACTTTATTCTAAGTCAGTATACACAGAAAGATCTCATTCTTCTATGGCTGTAGTGTGTGATCATGCCACACCCATCCCCCACTGCCAGATCTGTTATCATTACCAACTCTGCTATAATGAACACTTTTGTACATACAACTTGTCATACATTTTGAAAATAAAATGTAAAACGAATTCCTAGAAATATAATTTTTAAGTCAAGGAGCTAGCCACATTTAACTTCGTATAAATACTTACAAATTGCCTTCCATAGAGGTTGAACTTAAAACATCACCATTGTCCCCATTAGACTCAAAGTATCATTTAAAAAAAATTTAGAGATATTTCACTTACTCATATTTTCTGCTTATTGATTAGAAAAATAATTCTCAAGGAAGATGAATCAGTTGTTCTATTAACACTTAGTGAAGATTAGATTGGATAAGGTCAGTGAAGATTCAACTTACTACATTTTTAAATAATTAAAAATAAATCAATAAGGGGCTGAAGAGATGGCTCAGTGGTCTAAAGCACCTACTTGAAACAAGCTTGGCAAAGCACAGGGACCGCGGTTCGATCCCCCAGCACCACATGCCAGCCAGCCCCGCCCCCTGGTGGGCTGAGCTGGCCACACACACACAATAAATAAATGTAATAAATAAAAATAAATAAATAATTAAAAAAACAAAAAACTAACGAACAGTTTAAAAAAATAAAATAAATCAATGTATAAAAACAAATTAATAATTCAGGCTAGGTATGCTGGTGCATACCTGCAATCCCAGTAGTCTGGAGGCTGAGGCAGGAAGGAACACTGAGTTTGAGGCCATTCTGGGCTACAAAGTAAATTTAAGGCTAGCCTGAACTGCATAAAAAGACAAAAAAGAAGAAAGAAAGAAAGAAAGAAAGAAAGAAAGAAAGAAAGAAAGAAAGATTATTTTAAAGAAAAAAAAAACAAAGTAGATTTTATGACATAAACTTTACTAGTTCTTACATAAGACCCAAAAGTCTTGGGTATCAAAGTATAACCATTAAACGCTAATAGAATATTTCTAGAAAGGTGGGCAAAGGGCTGGTGAGATAGCTCAGCAGACTAAGTGCCTGCTTACCCAAGCTCAGGGACAGGGATTCAATTCCTTGCACCACATGCAGCACCAGCCCTGTCCCCAGGTATGCTAAGCAGCCATGGAGTCCAGGCATGGTGATGCAGGCCTATAATCCCAGCACTGGGGAGACTGAGAAGAGGAGGCTCACTAGGAGTCCGAGCTGCATAGTGAGACCCTGTACCAAATACATTAAATGAATAAATAAATATAATAAAAGTGAATCCAAGAGTACTCTACTATTTTTTATTACTAAGAAGGAAATTAAATGTGGAGATATAAAGATCACTGTGGTAGAATGCTGAGTTTACTGTTCCTCTTTCTGCCACAATCTTAGGTTCTCAGCCATCTGGTTTGTATTTACTGTACAACTAGGAAGCTATATTTGCTCACAAAAGTAAAAGCTCTATTTTTCCTACTGTGTTTACACAGTTATTCTTATTGCCTTTTCTGTTTTCTAAACCAGTTATTTTTTCCCATGAAGTGCCCATTATCATTAATACCTTAATTCAACAGAACTTGTTTTATTTTCTTACATTATGAGCATCTCTACACTCTCTGACAATGGCTTCTTCAGGCTGTAAGGAAATTCTTCTCTTCTATTTTAACTTTTACAGCATGTCTCTAAATAAGCTTTGGTCCCTTTCATTTCGATTTCTTTACTGTGCAATCTATCTATGTAAGAACATCTGTGGGAGGGTACATAAAACAATGTATTCAATTACTCATTCATTTACTGTTTTGGGGGGTTTTTTTTGAGACAAATTCTCACTATGTAGTCCAGGCTAGTCTTTAATTCACTATGCAGCCTAGCCCTGCCTCGAACTCAGCAATCCTCCTGCCTCAGCTTCCTGAGAGCTGGGGTCACAAGTCTGCACCACCATGCCTAGTGTAGGCTTGCAATTTATATTTTTGAATAAGCTATGTATCAAAATGACCAGGCCACACTAGCAAAACATGTCTCTTAAAAACATATAAAGCAGACATGATGGCATAGGCCTATAAACCCAGCACTGGGGAAACAGGCAGGAGGATTGCTATAAGTTCAAAGCCAGCTTGGGCTACACAGTCAATTCAAAGTCAAGATGAGCTCATAGTGAGACTCTGTTTCAAAAAACAAAAACAACAACAACACACACACACACACACGCATTGACATGCCCTAGTAAAAACTATTGCATAGGGGGGCCTGCCCCTTAGCTCAGTTCATTAAGTGGCTGCTTCAACAAAGCAGTCAGGCTCAGGTTGCTGTGCTTTGATCCCCACAATTCCTGCTCAGAAGGCATTCAGAGAAAACAAAACAAAACAAAACAAAAAACTGTATTGCATGAAAAAAAACTATATTGCATGATTTTTTTTTTATTTTAAGAAGAAGAAAACAAAAATAACAGGAACAAACAGTAACAATACAACATAAAACAGTAAAAATGGCAAAGAATTTCAAAATAAGAAAACAATGGTTGTTCTATTGTGTATTACTAAATTTGCTTCTCAGATTACTAGATATAGGCACTCAAGATTGTATGATCTTTAGGATATCATTTGTGACTTCTTGGACAAACCTAACAGCTAAACTGTAGACATGTTTTTAATGCTGAATACAAACTTCATAGAATAAACAAGGGCCATACCCTGATTACAACAGAACTTAAAATGTTATATTTCAATTTCCAACAAGTATTTTTTTATTTTTTTATTTGTGTGTGTGTGTGTGTGTGTGTGTGTGTGTGTGTGTGGCCAGCTCAGCCCACCAGGGGGCACGGCTGGCTGGCATGTGGTGCTGGGGGATTGAACCACGGTCCCTGTGCTTTGCTAAGCTTGTTCTAAGTAGGTGCTTTAGACCACTGAGCCATCTCTCCAGCCCCCTCCAACAAGTATTATCAACCAATATTTTGTGCTTCATTAGCAGCTACTCTTTTTAAACACATACAGGGCATCATGCTAAGCGATTTACCCACATTTTATTTAATGCTCACTACTCACTTAATGAGCCAACTATTACTTTCATCTTGTATGTGAGAAAACAAGACCTGGAGAGATTTAATAATGTCTCCAAAGTCAAAACAGTAACTAAAAGGATTTCAGTTTCATGCTCTGTACCTGTTTCTAATTAACCTGTATATTTATTTATTTATTTATTTTTAAATTTTTTATTTATGTGTATGCGTGTGTGTGACCAGCTCAGCCCACCAGGGGGCGGGGCTGGCTGGCATGTGGTGCTGGGGGATTGAACCGTGGTCCCTGTGCTTTGGCTAAGCTTGTTCTAAGTAGGTGCTTTAGACCACTGAGCCATCTCACCAGCCCTTAACCTGTATATTTATGTACATCATACAAAATTTTCATTTTACATGAGACTTCACACATTCCTCAAAGCTTTTGATTCTCTCCACAACTTTTGAGAGCAGCTGAACTAGTGACCCAAGGAAAAGCAAAAGAGCACCCAAAGAATGTCCCAAGGACATGAAGTGGCCCAGGAAAAGATGTTCCAGCCCTGAGAATGCATAAAGGGGCATGAGAAGAAAAGCTAGGCAAAGGGGTTTCACCTGACATCAACTTTTTATATTATTATTTTTTAAAATTTTTTATTTTTTTATTTTTTGGCAGAACCAGGGATTGAACTCAGGGCCTTGCACTTGCAGGGAAGCACTTATTCTACTGAGCCATCTGCCCGGCCCCTCCTGACATCAACTTTGTAAGTATATAAATACATGCTCTGCAATGGCTGAACAGTTCCTTTTCCTATTGGAGACAGGATTCCACCTGACCTCAGTTTTTTGTATGTTTTCTCTTTATTTCTCCATCTTCTCACTGTCCCCCCCAACCTAGAGAGCTGCACTGGAGGCAGCACACCATGACATAAAGGAAGGAAATTGGGGCTGGGGAGGTGGCTCGGCAGAATAAGTGCCTGCTTGGCAAGCGCAAGGGCCTGAGTTCAATCCTCAATTCCGCAAAAAAAAATAAATAAAGGAAGGAAATTTATACAAATCCTTACACTGTGTAATAGATTTAAAGTACTAAGTAGTAATAGAGGTTCTTACAATAATCTGTACAATCAGCATGTTATTTCAAGGCAGTCACACTGGAAAAGTATTCAAAGAAAGAATTGTTGAGCTTCTTGAATATTGAATAGTTAATGTTCTTTAAGCCTGAACATCTTTACAGTAAGACTGCACTGTTAAGAAGCCTGTAGTAAAATCCAAACCAAATGCATATGGAAGTCTTATTGGAGGTCTGACTGTGTTACACTTTGGATCTGACTATCCCTCAAAGGCCCACATGTTAAAGGCTTGATCCTTAGTGCAGCCCAAAGGTAACTAGTAAAAATTTTAAGAGGTAGAGTCTAGAGAAGGTCATGGGGTATACTCTTAAAGTTGACAATGGGAAACCCTACCCTTCTTTTTTGCCCTTGGCCATGAGGACAACAGTTTTGCTCTATCACATGCTCCTGCCTTGATGTCCTCCCTTACCACAGGCTCAAAAACAGTGGAACCAATGGATAATGAATGAAAATCTCTCCAACTATGAGCCAAATAAACCTTTTCTCCTCATAAGGTGATGATCGATTATCTCAGGTATGTGCTAAAGTAACAGAAAGATAATTATGTACTATGAACCACTGCTATTAATTATCCTTACTTTGAGTACAGCACTTTTGGAAATAGTATTTAGTAAGACTGTGAAGTTACCTAATTTCAAAGTGTAAATCACAGTTCCATTTTAAATTCAAAGATTATTACATAATTGCATGGAAACAAAAATTTGAAGGCTCTGCTACCTTTGTGTGTGTGTAACCAGAGATTGAACTGAGACCCTTGCGCTTGCCAGGGAAGCGCTTATTCCACTGAGCCATCTCCCCGGCCCCAGCTATCTACTCTTGGCACACATTAGAAGAGTCTATAATTTTATTTTGAAAGGACATGTTCGTTGTTCCTCCCATGATATCACAATCTCCAGAATAAAAATCTCATTATTTACCAGCTACAGATGTTCTGTGAATATGTTCAATTGTTTTGAAGCTCACGGTACACAAGGCAGGCATTTAAACTAAATGCTGACCTACATGATTAAATGCTTGATTCTACTGGAAATATATAGGCCCCAAGGTAATTCATTCTCTCAAAAATCGTCTAAGAGATATATTGCTACTTTTAAGGAGAAGATGAGAGTGTGATGTCTCTCTAGCTCTCCTTCAATTCCCCATTCAGTCCTTTCACATTTCTCAGGCAGCAGGACAAAGTGGAAAAAAAACATAAGCTTTGGGGATCCAGGAGTCAAAACGGCAGAACAATGAGCAGCAGCAATTCAGTCTCTCTGAGATAAAAAAAAAAATCAGACTGGAAATAACTTGGAGGGAAAAAAAAGGAAGAGGAGAAGGAGGAGAGAGAGGATGGGGAGGAGAAGGAAGACTAAGATAACTGAGACATGGGAAGGAACTGATACGAAAATTAAATGCTACAAAGAAACTGAAGAGCCAGACCACAACACAGAGGGAATGAAAGTGTGGATTTTCTCTCTGGCTCCTGGCTCAAGGATCATGAGAAAGGGAGCCTAACTGCAGAAGCAAGGTGAACCCAGGAGGCTCAGCAGAGCCTTAAGGAGATGGTAATGGTGAACTGGCTAGTGGCCGTCATTTGCAGAAACAGTGTGGGGTTTTGCTCCAACAGTCCGTCCAAAGACACTAGCTGGAAAGGGTTCCCAACAGAGGTACCACCCACAGTCCTGGAGAATGCAAGTTTGGGTACCATTCAGGGAAAGAGTGCTTGAACCTAGGATTCAGAACAGCCCCAGGTCAGCATCCCTTCAAGGTTCCCAGTGAGGGAGGGTAACTAATTGAAAGTTGCAGGCAGTGAGTAGGCTAGTAACAGACTCCCTGAGGGGTCTGAGTTCAAAAGGGAAGGGCACAGGCCAGGACCAGCTTAGACTGCTCTGAGTATGAAAGTCTCCACATTGAACAATCAAGCTCTTTCCCTACTCTCCGCATCCAGTAGTGATCTGGGGTCTGACTGCCTTCCTTATCCACTGGTGAGAGTGGAGATATGTCTCCGTGTGGACAATGTCACACTCTGGGAAAACAGAGGCACTGGGATGTGGAAGCAGAGCTAGAAAAAACACAGGATTCAAAGGTAGGCAGGTTAAATGAGGAATTGCTAGACTTCAAAATTGTGGATGTTGGGGCTGGGGAGATAGCTCAGTGGTTCTAAGCACCTATCTGGGTAGCACAAGAACCTGGGTTCAATCCCCAGTACTTCATGCCTTGCCAGCCACTGAAACCAGGCTTGTCGACACATACCTTCAATCCCAGTGCTGGGAGGCTGAGACAGGAAGATCACTATGAGTCTGAGTTGCATAGCGAGACCTTGTACCAAATAAATAAGTCTTTTTTTTTCATAATTTTATTGAGAAACAAATAGCAATGAGAGAGTTTCAAATCAAATTGGTAGGACAGTTTCAATAATTAACACAATGCATACATTCTTCCTAGTGGTTAATTGCTGTACAAGATGCAGACATGATATTCTATTTACAAACACCATTAGAACAAATTCCTCTATTCATTAAGAGAATGTAACTATATATCTATCCTAGCCACTTTGAATACACAGATACAAAACGGACATTCATTTGTATCCCCTTTTTTTGTTAAGTTCCGTTATTTGAATATTATAGGTGTGTAAACTCAGCAAAATATTCTAAAAAGAGTCCAGTAGCCCATAACAGTATTGGGTCTTCAGTTTCACTGGCAATGTCAGAAACTATTGATCTGAGTCCCCTACAGCTCAACATAACAGCATGGCTTTACTTTATATATATATATATATATATATATATATATATATATTATACTTTTAATATATATATATAGTAATATATATATATATATTATACTTTTCTGCTGGATGGTTAAGACCAAGGTAAAGCAGGACCTATGCAACAAGAGTTGTAGCTTTTGGGTCTGATAAGGTCAGTGAAATCCCCTCAGGATTTATCCTGAGATCCTGTACTTCAGATTGTAGAATCTTTGTCAGTGTCAGCCATGTGGATGAGTCACGGCCATTGCTTGGCCAATGTGCTCTCTGTGACAGCCTGAGAGAATGTTTTCTCTCCATGTGACTCTCCTTATGCATACTTTCCTCTTTGGCCCCATAATCTCCTTGATCAGAAAATTTGGCACACTACAAGTATGTCTTTAAAAAAAAAATTAAAAATTGTGGGAGCCGGCCTGATAGCTCAGTGGATTAAAGTGCCTGCTAAGGCAGATGCAGGGACCGGGGTTCAATCCCAGGCATGCTGTGCCAGCTCTGGCCCCGAAGTATGCTAACACAGAGACTGAGATTGGGTGTAGTGGCACAAGTCTGTAAACCCAGAGCTTGGGAGGCTGAACACAGGAGGATCACTATGAGTCTAATCTGTGTAGTGAGAGCCTGTAGACTCTCAACTAAATACATAAAAAAAAAACACCCAAAACTCTAAGAGCCGGGGAAATGGCTCAGTACAATAAGCACTTTCCTGCTAAATGCAAGGGCCTGAGTTCAATCTATAGTTCGGGGGTGGAGGGGAGGTGTTGGCAGGACACCATTCACTCAAAAACAGAAAATTTTTGGACTACTTTGTTTCCTTTTAAAAATTTTGTTTTCCTTTCCTTTCCTTGTCATTTCTCCTTGCTGTTTTTTTTTCCTTTTCTTAGTAGTTCTACTTTTTTCTTTTATTTTTAATCTTTTAAAACCAAAGCATTTATTTTGAATAACTGTTGAAATTCTCAAGATGAACTAGATGCTGCAACAACTGCATTCTTGAGTTTAGGTGTTGTTCATGGAATCCATGTCTGAATCCATAATACACAATGTTTAGGTGCCTCACTTGCCCAGTTCTAGTGGTATTTTTTTTTCTTATTTTCTCCATATTATTTATTTTCCCTCCCTCTTTTTTCTTTTATTTTCTGTTTCTCACCTGTTTTTTTGTTACATTTACCTAATTCTATAACTATCCTTCTGTGTCTTACTTTTCCTTGTTTCTCATATCCTATAGTTCAAGTTTTCAAATTTTTCTTTCTATATTCTCCAGTTTTTAGCCCCTTATATTTTTAATAGTATAACCATTAAGCTTTATTAATCTTTTGATAGGCAACTCTATAAAATTACTATTGAATTCTTTTCTACTCCATTAGTAGAGACACATCTGTCACATTTAGTACATATTGGTTATATATGAATACCTGGATTGCTTTCATGTTTATGCTATAATTGTACATCTCTTTTCTATGGTAAAGAGTGGTACAGTATTGGTTTTTATGGTATATTAACCAACTACTACTATAATTATTTAAATACAGGAAGACCAAAATTTGCTTATTTTTCATTAATTTTTATAAAGAAATGCAAAAATGAGTTTCATTGAATTTTTTTTTTCGGAACCGGGGATTGAACTCAGATCCTTGTGCTTGCCAGAGAAGCACTTATTCTACTGAGCCATCTCCCCAGCTCCCTCATTGAATTTATTCAATACAAGATTCAACTGGTTGAAATGACATCTGCATGAGTGATGCTCAGGTAAACTGTTAAGTGGTTAATATCCACTTTGCCTTGGATGATACACTTGTAGATGATTTGCTTGATGTTGCCAACGTTACATGATTATTGCTAGTAATGGTTTTTTGTTTTTTTTTTCTGTTAGCCAACACCCAGATTACTGCTGTGACATTAACAAAACTGGGATCCATTTTCAGAGAACTGGGTACTACACCAACTGCACTGCATCCTCCCCTCCCAAATTAACAGAGGTGGCCAGATCTGGGGGAGAAGCAGGACACTATAATTAACCATCACCAAAGTACATCACTGAAAAGCACACTACTATACATACAGAGAGCTCTATACTACCAAACAAGGTCTTTCAAGTATAGGCATCCATAAATCTTACCAGAACACAAAAATAACATAAATATGAGAAGAAAAGGCAACAAAATGCCTTCCCAAACTCCAAACTCCCCCAAAACGAATCCAGGGGGCATTAAGGGTAAGAACAACAAAGGCTACCCATCCGCATTGTTCAAAAGGATAACAAAGGAGGTTAAAAAACCAGATTAGAATGCTCAGTAAAATCACAGAAGTCATAACTAAACAAATAATGGAAGTAATAACCAAAGTGATCAGAGAACTTTCAGAAGAAATAATAAAAAGCTACCTTAGCTAAACAAAATAATACGAAGCATGAATGACCAGTTTAAAAAAGAATTAAAGTCCATGTAAAGGCTTCAATCAGAAATTCTTAAGATTAATAATTATATTGAAAGCACGGGCAGCAGAAGCAGCCAACGTGAGGGCAAAATTTCAAAATTAGAAGATAGGGATGCTTTCAAACACCAACTATTCAGGAATGCCTTAAAAATAAGAGGACATGAAAGTGGATCCAACAGTTACTAGATGATACAAAGAACACTGAGATTAACTAGAAGAGGTGAAGAATCATAAGACAACATAAATGGCAGAAAAACCTTTTTACAGAACAGCAGAAAAGAGAAAAAACAGGCAAGTGATGTATAGAACTCCAACTAGCTACAATGAAAAGAAAATCTCTCCATGTCAGATTATAGTCAAATACCAATAGACTAACTCAGAGACAAACTCTTAAAAGCTGCTAGAGAAAAACCAATGAGTCACTTTCTTCAAAGGTAAACCAATTAGAATTACAGCAGACTACTCAACCAAATCTTAAAGAACAGGAGGGGCTGGAGTATAGTGTTTTAAGCCCTAAAAGATAACAACTTCCAACTCAGACTTACCCTGTTAAACTTCTTCAAAACTGATGGAGAAGGTATTTCCATGACAAAGAACACCTCAAGAAATTCATGACCATCAAACCAGCACTCCAAAAAAGTCCCAAGGATATCCTAGAAAGAGACAATGAAGCCAACAATGCTAGTAAGTCAAACAGAATGGATACAGCTGGCAGGATAAGCAGTTATGCAGAAGGGAAAAAATAAGGAAATCAGCAACAGGAAACTCGTGGGATGATAGGAGTAAGTCACTGAATTTCAATAATTACTCTCAGTGTAAATGGTCTCTGTCAAGACATGGACTTGTTGAATTAATCAAAAACAAAACCAAACGGTATCAGTAAACAAAAGACATTAATTCAAAAAGAATTCATAAAATGGAAATAATATTATAGGCAACAGGAAACCAGAAAAAAGCAGGAGTAGCAATGCTAATCGCAGACAATGGGGATTGTAAGCCAAAAATCAGAACAGACAAAGGAAGTTACTGACATTGGTTAACAGAACAATTCAACAGGAAATGATAACAATTATGAACATATATGCACCAAAACCCAGTATGCCCGACTTCATAAAAGAAAGACTAAGAATGGACATAAAAACATCACATACATACCAACATAATCATAATGGGGGACCTCAATACCTCACTGTCACAAACACATCAACCAGACCCCCCCCCAAAAAAATCAATACAGAAATATCAAGAGTTAAAGCAAAAGTTGGAACAATGAACTTTATAGACATCTATAAGAGTGTCCCACTGAACAATGACAAAACACATTCTTCTTAGTGGCACATGGGACTTTCTGCAAAATAGACTACATTCTGGCCCATCAGACATGCCTCAATAAATACAAAAGAATCATAATTTTTCTATGCATACTATCAGATCATAGCATAATGAAATTGGCAATCAATGGCAACAGAAACTATGCAAAAACATGGAAATTAAAGGCCTTCTTGAATAATCAAGAAAAAATTTAAAAAAGAAAAAATTAGTTCCTAGAATCAAAACAATAAAGCAGGTACAACATAATGAAACCTAGGGAATACAATGAAAACAGTCCTTAGATAGAAGTTTATAGCAGTGAATACCCAGATCAGAAAAAGTGAGCTCAAATAACCTAATAATGCACCTGAAGAGCCTAGAAAAGCAAGAAAAATTAAAATCCAAACTAGTACAAGGAAAGAAATTATAAAGATCAGAGTAGAATTCAATGAAATTCAGACCACACACACACACACACACACACACACAGAATCAATGAAGAATTGCTCCTTTGAAATACAACCGACAGGGAGGGAAGAGAAAAAAAAATAAATAAATAAAGAAATAAAACTGACAAACCCCTAGCAATCTTACCAAAAAAGGAAGAAAAAAGACCCAGATCAATGCCAGTAGAAATGAAAAATATAGTAGGGCCGGCCGGCCAGATAGCTCAGTGGACTAAAACGCCTGCTTAGGCAGGGGGTTTGATTCCCAGTGTGAGATGCTGGCCCTACCTCAGGGGCATGCTGGACAGCTGCCGTTGAGACTGAGTGTGGTGGTGCTCGCCTGTAATCCCAGCCTTTGGGAGGCTGAAATCAGGAGAATCACTACAAGTCTGATCTATATAGTGAGACCCTGTAGATCCTGTCCTAAATACAGGGAGGAAAAAAAAAAAAAAGGAAATGACAAAGAAAATCACAGTGTACTCTATCAAAATCCAGAATATTACCAATAACTACTTTGAGAACTTGTATACTAATAAAATGAAGAATTAAAAAAAAAAATGAATTGGAGTCCAAGATACATATAAATGACCAAAGATGAATCAATGAATATAAATATCCTGAATAATCCATTATCAGTCAATGAAACTGAAGAAGTAATTTTTATTTGGTTTGTTTAGTTTTTGTGGTACCAGAGATTGAAATCAGGACCCTGTGCTTGCCAGGTAAGCACTTATTCTACTGAGCTATCTCCCCAGTGCTTGAAGAAGTAATTTTGGTTCACTGCTGAATTCTACAACTTTAGAGAATATCTAACACTAATACTTCTCAAACTCTTTAATGATATTGAAAAGGAAGTAGTATTCCCAAAGTCATTCCTGAAAGTAAGTTTTACCCTGATTGTAAAACCAGAAAAACAAACAAAAAACTCAAAAAAGAAAATCATAGGCCAATTCTTTGATGACAAGGCAATACTTGCTACTATCACTCCTGTTCAATATAGTTATTGAAGCACTAGTCAGAGCAATCAGGCAAAAGAGAGAAAAGGCATAGGTACAGGAGAAGTTAAATTACAATTTGTTACAGTTGATATAATCTTCCACATAGAAGACTCCAAAATATTCTAACAGGGGCTGGAGAGATGGCTCAGTGGTCTAAAGCACCTACTTAGAACAAGCTTAGCAGAGCACAGGGACTGCGGTTCAATCCCCCAGCACCACATGCCAGCCAGCCCCGCCCCCTGGTGGGCTGAGGTGGCCACACACACACACCACACTCTCTCTCTCTCTCTCTCTCTCTCTCTCTCTCTCAAATAAATAAAAAAAAAAATTAAAAAAAATATTCTAACAGAAGACTCTTAAAATAACCAAATTCAGTAATATACAAGGACACAAAGTCAACTGACAAAAACTGTATTCCTGTACACTAACAATGAACTCATTTAGAAATTAAGGAAACAATGCCTTTCACAATTGCATTAAGAAAAATTAAATACTTAGAAATTAACCTAACCAAAGAAATGAAAAACTTCTGCAATATAAAAACTATAGTATTCTGAAAAAGGAGATAAAAGATGATACCCAAAAGTTGAAAGATATTCCCTGTTCCTGCATAGGCAGAACCAATGTATTCTAAATGACCATACTTCCAAAACACACACACACACACACACACACACACACACACACACACAAATTGATTTAATGGCATCCCAGTCAAAATACCAAAACATTTTTCACAGAACTAGGGAAAACAACCCTAAAATTCGTAAATACAGCCATTCTTTTTGAAGTGAAATAGAAACTCTGTGCTTTATTTCTCAAATGGCCAGCGCTGTTGGACATTTTTTTCATACATTCACTACAAATCAAAAATGGCACAGAAGAGCAAAAATAATCCTGGGCAACAACAAGGCAGAAGGCATCACAATCCTAGACGTCAAGTTGTACTACAGAACTACCATAGCGCAAAGCAAAGCAAAGCAAAGCAAAGCAAAGCAAAGCAAAGCAACGCAACGCAACGCAAAGCAACACAAACCAACATAAACAACAGACAGAACAGAGACCAATGGAACAGAACAGACAATGAAGCAACAACTCCAGACACACTTAGGTACCTGATCTTTGACAAGGGGACAAAAACTTTCCCTAAAGGAAAGACAGCCTCTTTTGGAAACAATGCTGGGGATACTGGCTATCCAAGTGTCAAAGATTGAACCTATACCCCTATTTCTCACCATTTATTAAACTAAAACTAAAATGGAACAAGGATTTGAATAACAAAATAGGAACACTTCACCTACTGGAAGAAAAAAAACGGCACAATGCTTGAAGACAGGGGTAGACAAGATTTTCTGACAAGAACCCCAAAATAATACCAAGTATCAAACAATGGTATCATATGAAATTAAAAAGCTTCTGCACAGGAAACAACCACAGAATGAAGACTGAACATACAGAACATTTTTGCCAGCTAGTCCTCCAGCTAGTCCTCCTAGTCTTAATAAAGGACTAAAAAAATATGAGATCTCACAAATTAAGAGACCTAATAAAAATGGGCACATAGAGCGAATAGATACTTCTCAAAAGTACAAATGGCCACTAAATGTATGAAAACATGTTCAACAGCACTGGCCATTTAAAAAAATGCAAATTAATGTAACAGTGACATTCCATCTTACTCCAGAAAGAATGGCTATCTTTAGGAAACCAGAAAATAAATGTCAGTGAAACTGGGGAATAAAGAACCCTTCTTCCTTGTTGGTGGTAAACTAGTATAACCATTATGGGTATCAGTATAGTGATTACTCAAAAAAAAATAAAACTAGAAAATCCATTTGATCCAGCTATTCCCCTTCTAGGTACCTTCCCAAAATAATTAAAGAAAACATATTACAGTGGTTGCATGAAGCAGCCTTTATCCACCAGCAGATAAATGATAAAGAAAATGTGCTATTTATACACAGTGGAGTAACTTGAGTCATTGGTAGAAACATGGATGCATCTTGAGACCATAATGTTAAGGGAAATAAATCAAGACATATAAACTTAAATATCAATTTCTCTTGTATGAGTATCCCAAAATATAAATAAAGAACAAAATAAAAAATAGGCAAAAGAAAATAGCAAGTTATATCTTAAGCATATGGGAAGGGAAACAAGATACAGAGGTGGGGAGGAGAGAGGAAGGCAAAAGAGAAAAAGAAAATTGTGATGTGTTGTGCACAGGTACCAATCCTTACAAGGAATGTGATCATTACATAGCAAAAATGCATACCAAAAAAACCCTATATATGTAGAAAAGAGATCTAAGAGATTCAGGGAGGCAAGGGAATTAAGAACAGAATTAAGATATGTCATGTACATGTACCACCTCCCTGCGAGGAATGACTAAAGACATGTACCCCCCTCAAAAAAAAAATATGAAACAAGCATCAATCAAGTATCAGGATCTAGAAACACACACACACACACACACACACACACACACTATATATATATATATATATATATATATATATATAATTCTTTTGATCAGGGATACAATAGATATGAAGACAAAATACAGAATGATAAATTTTGAAATCTACTTTCTCATGGGACATCTTTCAACTTGAAAGGTTAATTTATATAACCAAAAGTGTCCTTTTGTACTAAATATTCAGCAAATTTTACCACAAAAGACTCAAAAGAATAGCTTCTGTAATTCTCACTCTTCCAAAGCCATAAACAATCAACCCTTCCTCCAAGCTTACACAGGCCTTAATCTGTACTTTCTTACCACTTTGTACTTTCTACTATAGTTATCTAAGTACACAGAATTACTCCCAACCAACTTGGTATTACTTAAGGAAAAATATCTGTTTTTTATTTACTGTTTTATCTCCTACAGTATTTAGTCAGCAAGAACTGAAATATGTACTGAAAAATTCATATCTCTGATTATTTTAAAATAGCATTTTAGTTTCAAGCAACTAATGTTGCTTTTAAAACTTCCCAGTCTACTCCTAGGAGAATTTATTCAGTGGTAGAATATAGCTCTAATAGTAATAACTTTTACCCTCCTTCAAAAAAAAATGTTTTACTTATTTATTTGGTTGGTTTATTTTTATTTTATTTATTTTTTTGGAGAACCAGGGATTGAACTCAGGCCCTTGTGCTTACCAGGCAAGAGCTTATTTTATTGAGCTATCTCCTTAGCCCCTTGGTCGGTTTTTTAAAACAAGGTCTCACTATATAATTCCATAGAGGCTAGCAACCACATTCATACTCATAAAAATAAGATCAAACAATGAAGGAGAGGAAAAACAAAAACAAAATATGAAACCAAACTACCACAAGGATCTCAGATACAGAAGACAGGACTGCAGTTAGTGCTCATGAAAAGAAAGCCTAAAAATGGCAAGAGACCATGAGAAATCAATCCAGCAGCTGCCAGATGAGACAAAGAAGAATAACTTACAATTGACAAGAGTCAATGAAAAAGCAGGAGGTAGCCCAAATGATAATAAAAAAATCTGTTCACAGATGCCATGGGAGAAAACGTCCCTGGCAAGAAAAAAGAAAGAATCTGACATATAGTAAATAAGGCATATAGAACTCCAATTAGCCACAATCAAAAAAATCCACAGCCAGACATATAATTGTCAGGATTCCAGAAACTCAACAAAAGAAAAGAATCTTTAAAAATATTAAGGAAAAGAAACAAATCACCTATAAAAAGAAAGCCCATCAGAATCATAACTGTTTAAGCAAAAACCCTCAAGTCAAAAACTTGGAGTGAAATATTTCAAGCTCCAAAACCAAAGGAGAAATAAGACACCTCCATGAAAAAGAACATCTGAGGAAATTTATGACCACCAAACCAGCACTCGAAAATGTTTTAAAAGACATTCTAGCAAGAGATAACAAGAACCACAGCTCCAATAACCCCAACAGAAGGAATCCGCCAGGCAAGACAGACAAACAGCGAGAGGGGGAAAAAGGTGTGTGTGTGTGTGTGTGTGTGTGTGTGTGTGTGTGTGTGTAGCCAACAACGTGCAAATAACATGACAAGGACAAGTCTTAAACTCACTACATAGTCCAGGCTGGCCTTAAATGCATGGCAATCCTCCTGCACCACCACACCCAGCTGTAACATTTCTAAATGCCTCCACGTCACCTGGGCAAGACCAATTTGACAAAATGAGTAAATGACACTGTACTAATTGAGCTTCCTAAATGCCTAAGCTCTCCATCATCTTCTGGCTGCCTTCAGGATTCCAGAAGATCATGTTTATAAACCATGATCATCTTTGTTTCTCTTTCAAAAAAAAAAAAAAAGGTTGAGTAAAATGGCAGTCAAAGTAACAATGCTTATTTGAATTAATTTTATCAGTATTTCTTGTACTTCAAACAATCTGTTTACTTGTATTTCTTTTAATGTAATAGTTGTACTTTTAATCACTTTTTCTTACTGTGGTTCTAGTTCACCTACAAAGTAGACAATTATTTAACTATGGCAAGCTCTGATATAAACAATAAAGTGCCTTTAAGAGATCACACTATTTAAAAATCAAAACTACTATAGAATTTACCTAAAATGACCTAGTCACAAAGTATATTTCCAAAATATGAGCCCTCCCTTTACAATAAATGACATCATGAAATCTTGAGAGAAGGGGACTTATCAAAATAAGTAATTTCTTAACACAGGATCCATTGATCCCAAGAAGTGTCATGGACAGACTTCATAAAATTTAATTTCAAATTTCTAAAATTAAAGAGAAAAATTTATCCATGCATTTAAAAAACAGTATGAGGCCAATCCATAGCTTTCATCTATACTCAAAGGAGATCTGTTATCCAAAAAGTGTTCAAGAAATGATTTAGGACTGGGAAGATAACTCAGTAGAATAAGTGACTGCCTGGCAAGTGCAATGTCCTGAGTTCAATTCCCAGTATAGACAAAAAAAAAAAAAAAAAAAAA
>NW_004524618.1:10175249-10191456 GCF_000260255.1 Octodon degus | reverse complement strand
GAGGAAGAGGAAGAGGAAGAGGAAGAGGAAGAGGAAGAAGAAGAAGAAGAAGAAGAAGAAGAAGAAGAAGAAGAAGAAGAAGAAGAAGAAGAAGAAGAAAGAAAGAAATGATCTAACTAGAATAGGGGTTTAAGTATGGTTTCCCTGGTACAGTACATGCCTTTCAGCGAAAGTATTAGATGTAATTTGTTGTAAATCAAGTACTCAAGTATGTATGTGAGCTTTTTTGCTTTAAGTATACAAAAGAGACAAGATTTTCTTTATAAAAGCATAATTACCTGCGTTTCTTGTTTGTTTACCTGCATTTCTTGTTTGACTGAAAACCAAAGCAACAGAAACTGCCTATAATTCTAAGTACATCCATGATAATGTGCTGTGCATGTCAATATCATGTGTTAGACATAATCCAACAGAAGAAAGCTTGAGATGTAAAACCTTCTCTTCTCCATTTTATAAAGGAACATGCTCAGAAATGTTAAATGATTTACTGAAGCAACACAGAAGTTATGGTACTCCACTCAATTTAACTTTAAGCAGGGCTGAAAATGAAATGGTATTTTCTTAGTCTGGATGGTAGCTATAAAAAGGATGATTTTATATCTTGGTATTTGACAAAGTTCTGTTCTTAGCATCATTCTGAGCATTCACCTTGGACAACCTTATCTGTGTCCCACAATTTCAACTTCCATCTCTCCTGTCATAAATTTGTAAATCTGCATTTCCCATCCTGCCAGATTTCTAGTCTATTCTCCAGATGTCCATGCTTAGCTGTCTGCTTTATAACTCCTATTGCTGTCCAATTGTCTCAACCTTCACTCATATTACCCACCTATTCTGAGAAAGAATGCTTTGTCCCAATTTTCTTGCTGAATGCAAGAAATCTGACCTTCACCTCCCACATCCAGGTACTGATCAATTCCTTCTGGTTTTACTTTTTTTTTTTTTTTTTTAATCTTAGTCCAGTCTTTTCCATCCTTGAGATTACTGATTTATTTCAGATACCCATTCTCTTCTGGGACTCCATTCTTTTCTTTCCACTTTGCATTGGTCCATTTACTCTTAATACCATTGCCATAATAAGATATTAACAATACAAATCTTATCACATCATTCAACTTTCTATAAATTCTTCAATGGTTCTCCATTTTTCACAAAATAAAGTCCAAATAACACAGTGTATAAATGTCTCCATGATAGGATTGTTACAAATCTGCTTTATATTGCAATAGAATAGTTGCAATAAATATGCTTAATTATGAATGATAGCCATCAAGAAATTGTTGCAAGACTACACACATTTTTTTTTTTTTTTTTTTTTTTGGTAGAACTGGGGATTGAACTCAGAACCTTGCACTTGCCAGGCAAGTGCTTATTCTACTGAGCCCCTTACACACATTAATTTGTTATAATAAATTTATGCTCTGTGATCCTGCAGTGTTATTCCATTCAATTATGTTTCAGGTCAGCTAGCCTTTTTTTCTATTTTGGAAAAGGTTTTACATTATTTACTTGGCTGAGAAGAATGTCACATTGCAGTTTCCACTAAATTTAGTTTTTGCTCACTCTAACCAGCAATGACTAACAAATAAAATAAAGGCTGGAGATATGTGGAAAAAACTAACTTTCCTAATGACTTACAGAAAGCACCTATATTTATGGTTGATATCCTAAGATGGCCCCCAATAATTTCACTCCACCGTAGTCCCTTTTCACCCTATGTTGTAGTTGAGAGAGCAGTAGCATATGACAAAAGCCATCTATGTCTATAAGATTATATGGTAAAAGAACAGTGGGTTCCATCCATCTAGGATCCTCTCCTTGCCCCAGTTTCCAACCATTAAAGGAAAACATGAAGAATCACACTAGGGCTGGAGAGATAGTTTGGCAGTCAAAGCTCCAGCCTGGCAAGTGCAAGGACCTGGGTTTGATCCCCAGTACTGCATGCCATGCACTGAGTAGTGTATCAAATAAATAAATAAATAAATAAATAAATAAATGATTTTTAAAAATTTAAAGAATGACACTAAACCCCTATCTCACCCCAGTTACAAAAATCAACTTAAAATAGATAACAGACTTAAATTTAACACTTAAAATATGAAGCTACTAGAAAAATGTAAAAAAAAAAAACACTTCACAATATTGAAATGAGAAAGACCTTTCATAGGTAACATCCCAAAATATAGGAAATAAAGGCAAAAATAGACTAGTAAGATAGTAATAAAATGCTTCACCATGGCAAAAGAAATGAACAGAGTTAAAAAAAAAATCAACCTAGAGAATGGGAGAAAAATATCTGCAAATTATGCATGGAATAAGAAATGGATATCTAGAACATATGAAGAACTCATGCAACTGAACAGCAAAACTAAAATTTGTCTTAAAAATGAGCAATAGGGGCTGGCCAAGTAGCTCAGTGGATTAAAGCAGGACCTGCAAGCAGGTCCAGGGGCCAGGGGTTAGATCCCTGGGCTTGCCATGCTGGCCCCGCCCCCGGAGTGCACTGAGATGGCAATTGAGACTGGGCATGGTGGTGCACACCTGTAATCCCAGCACTTGGGAGGCTGTAAACAGGAGAATCACCACAAGTCCGATCTAGTAGTGAGACTCTGTAGACCCTTCCTTAAAATAGAACACCCTGTAGACCCTTCCTTAAAATACAGAAAAAAAGAGGAATAGACCTAAACATTTCTCAAGACGTAAATAGCCAACACAATATGAAAAAATGCTCAATATCACTAGTCATTGGGGAAATAAAAACCAAAACTACAATGAAGTTAATCATCTTACTCTCCTTATAACAGCAGTTATCAAAAAGATAACAAGAGCTGGTAAAGACAGAGAGAAAGGGAAATTTCTCAACTGTTGGCAGGAATGTAAATTAGCACAGTCACTATGGAAACCAGCATGGAGGTTACTCAAAAGTTAAAAAAGAGAACTATCATATGATCTAGCAATCCAATTACTATATACTATGCTGTATATCCCAAGGAAAGGAACTCTGTAAGTTGAAGAAGATTCTGCACTCCCATGTTGATCGCAGTACTGTTCACAATAATTGATATGGAAACAACCTAAGTCTCTGTGAACTGATGAGTGAATAAGGAAAATGTGGTACATACACACACGGGAATACTATTCATCTGAAAAAAGGGATGAAATATTGTCATTTGTGACAAAATGGATGGAATTTCAGGTCATTAAGTGAAATTTAAAAGGCACAAAAAGACAACACATGTTCTTTCTTACATGTGTAATCTAAAAGTTGCTCACAGAAGCGACAGTAGTTACCAGAGTCTGGGGAAAACAGAAGGACAGGTGGGAAAATGTTGATCAGTGGGTACTCAGTTACAGCTACATGGCAAGGAACTTTCTCCATAACAGCTCACAGGAAATAAAGCATTCCACCTTCAGGTACAGAAGCAGATTCTCCAGCACCAGGCAAGCCTTGAGAGGACTAAAGCCGCAGCCAGCAGCTAGACTGCAACTTCATGAAAGATCCTGAGGCAGAACCACCCAGCTAATCTGCTCTTCGATTCCTTATGCATAGAAATTATGAAATAATGTCTGTTGTCTTAAATTGCTAAATTTGGGGGTAATACTATCTACAATAGATACATGATGGAGCTAGATGTGCATGGAAGCACACGCCTATTATCCCAATCCCATGCCTGTAATTGGGAGGCTGAGGCAGGAGGATCTATGTGAGTTCAAGGCCAGCCTGGGATTCATAATGATGTCAAGGACAGTCTATACTACAAAGTGACTCTGCCTTAAAAACAAAAATAGCTGGTATAATATTTTGCAATTTTATTTAACATCCCAAAGGTGCTCAATATACTTCCTAATGAACTTCAGCCTACATAGTTTGTAATGTTTTTCACGCATGCAAATACCACTAATGTCAAAGACAAAGGTACCTTCATTAGTTGCTCACCTGTTCCAGGACACATTTAATAATTAGGTATTTAAGAATTGTTTTTCTTTCTATGTCACCAACTCAATCTTGCTCTAAATCAGCATCTGGGTAAACTCAGGTAGAACTTTTAAATCAGGTGACAGCCGGGTAAGTAAACTGTGTAGCTGAGTATGGCAAGCAGCAGCATGATTCCTCCACAGGGAGGAGAGTTAAGGAGGGTCAAAGCCAGACGCTATATACAAAGTAGTGGTGAGCATCTAGTGAATGTCAGCTTTGATTCTCAGGTATCTGGAAGTTTGGGGGGCAGTAAAATGAAGGAGGCTGAGAGCAAAAAGTTCGAGCTAGCCCAACTATCCAATCTATAACTCCACGTACCAGGAAAGAAAGTACATGGTTTTGTGAAAACAAAGACTATTTCCTATCAGCCACATATTGCTAGAAATCCCTAAAAGCATCATTTCTCAAACTTGAGTAAGACACTAATTTTGAAAGTAAAAAACATACTAAGAAGCAGAACCATAAAGGTGTTTTGAGACCTGATAGCTATGAAATGTGAAGAAGCACTGAGGAAAAAAAGAAAGGGAAATGCCTGAGAGAAGAGGGATATGATTTGAGTTCCAGGCGTTACTTAAGATCCTGTGCCCACATTCTACCTGTGACTGCAGATCAAGTAGGTTTCCCAAGAATATAATGGATAGTGTATAGGTCCAGTGGCAAATAAAATAGTAGGTAATAACTGTAAGAACTGATTTAGTAAGAACATAACAAAAACCCAAGAATGTAGTACATTAAAAATCTCCATTCTAAATAGCTAAATGCACCTGGCTTCAACTTTTAAAGATTATAGGCCAGCAATTAAGCCTGCTCCTTATTAGCAAAGAGCATTATATACAGGTCCTGGAATTTTATTTCAGTGAGACTTCTACAGTTTAAATGTGACTTAAAGATTTTGTAGCAAATAACTAGAAGAATTTAAAAATGAGGCTGAAAACATCATAGAGCACTGGTCCGCAACTTTTTTTGGCACCAGGGACCAGTTTTAGTGGAAGACAATTTTTCTAGAGATGGGGGCTAAAGGGGTGGAGGTGAGGATTCAGTTTCTTTTTTATTAGTCTATGCTTGTGATACATAATAATTGTACTCCCTAGCATAGCACTAACATCCTTGCCTCAGCTTCACCTCAGATCATCAGACATTACACTCCCATGAGGAGCACATGACTGAGCTCCCATGGCTGTGCAGTTTACAGCAGTTAATGCTCCTGAGGGAGCCTGATGTCACTGCTGATCCACCTGGAGGTGGAACTGAGGCAGTCACAGAATAAACGGGAAGAGGCTGTAAATACAGATGGAGCTCCCCTCATCCACTCGCTTGTGGCTCAGTTCAACAGGCCACTGGGCGGGAGACCCTTTTATAGACAGCATCTGACCATACTTCTATTTTTTTAACCTTTTAATATTTTTACTACTTTTACTGACTTTATAAAAATGATTTCAACTGTTACATTTTTAAAAGTTAAAAATAATACACCTAGGGGCCGGGGAGATGGCTCAGTGGAATATGCGCTACCCTGGCAAGCGCAAGGGCCTGAGTTCAATCCCCGGTTCCGCAAAAAAAAAAAAAAAAAAAAAAAAAAAAAAAAAAACAAAAAAAAAAAAAACCACCTAGCTCAGATAGTCAATGTAAACATCCTTTTTACATAAAAGATATTTCTTCACACATACACATTCAATTTTACTTATCATGTATGTTATTCTATCACTTGTCTACCTCACTTATGATATCCAAGCAAATAAAGAAACATCTGTTACTTGCTGCATTATATCCCAATGATGTGTGCAATTATCAAAATTTCAGCATCCTTTTCAAAACATACTCAGGTTGTTTTAATTTTTTACTAATTTACAGATATAATCTTTTTAAAAAATGTATTTGGTACAAGGTCTCACTATGCACCTTGGACTCGCAGTGATCCTCCTGCTTTAAACCTCCCCAGCACTGGGATTACAGGTGTGCGCAACCATGCCAGGTTTCATGGTCAGCTCAGCCTGCCCGAGGGCAGGGCAGGCATGGCATGTGGTGGTGGGGATTGAGTCCCAGACCCTGCACTTGTCTAAGTAGGTGCTCAGTCCACTGAGCTATCTCTCCAGCTCTAATTTCCTTTCACACGTATGAGCCATATTTTTTTGACTTTATGACTTTTATTTGCACAATCTTAAATGTAGTACTGTAATATGTAACAGAACATAGAACTATAATAGTGGACTGTACAATACAATCAGCAAAACTTATAGTACTAAACAACGTGTACTGTACAAAAAACCCCTGAGTCTTTATTTATTTATTTATTTATTTATTTGAGAGAGAGAGAGAGAGAGAGAGAGAGACCAGCTCAGCCCACCAGGGGGCGGGCTGGCTGGCATGTGGTGCTGGGGGATTGAACCGCGGTCCCTGATGCTTTTGCTAAGCTTGTTCTAAGTAGGTGCTTTAGACCACCGAGCCATCTCTCCAGCCCAACCCCTGAGTCTTGATCAACAAGATGTACAGAAATGTACCAAAAAGAAAAAAAAAAAGATCCTAAGTCTGAGTAGGGCATCATAAATTCGAACGGGGTGCCTCAGTAATAAGTCCAGTCATTAAAGGAGGATCATTAAATGAGGAGTATCTGTCATCCATGTTTCTTTGCTTCTGCACACACTCTTCATTCTTTCTGGAGTGCCTTTCTCCCTTGTAGAGTCTGTTCACACAGAGACACTCACATGCACCTGAAGCCTTCTCTTCTGTGATCCGTTCCAACAAAGTCTATGGGTAAATTCTTTTTTTAAAATTTTATTTATTTATTTAATTATTTGTGTGTGTGTGGCCAGCTCAGCCCACCAGGGGGCGGGGCTGGCTGGCATGTGGTGCTGGGGGATTAAACCGCGGTCCCTGTGCTTTGCTAAGCTTGTTCTAAGTAGGTGCTTTAGACCACTGAGCCATCTCACCAGCCCTATGGGTAAATTCTTTGCAGCAGGATAACTGACTCAAATGTAAACATTTTAACATATGTTATTGATGTATATGAATCTTTAGAAAATACAAAACAATGTGCTTCTATAGCGCAGTCTGAGAAAAACTGCTTGAATCAACAGACAATGAAAGGGTAAAATAATGTAAGGACTACACAAATTCCAGTCAGAATGATGTTAAACGATTTAATGAAACAGGTCAGGGTGGGCAGCTGTAGACCTGTAATCCCAGCACTCGGGGCTGAGGCAAGAGGATCACTATGAGGTCAAAGCCAGCCTGAACTACGTGGTGAAACCATATCTCAAAAAGATCAAACAACAGCAGCAACAACAAGCCCCCCAAAAACAAAAAACCCAGCTCACAAAATAGTTCTTACACTGCTGTCTTGGGTTTGACCCATAGTACTTAAAACCTACTACGGATTCCTACAAGTTCATTCTGTTCTGTTACTGGTTGATTTTAACAGATCCAAGATCTAGTGTAGAATCTGAAGGCTCTGAAGGGTAGGAGCCATGTGACAGATGGACATGGGTAGCCTCACAAACCTCTCTTTCATCCCACTTAATCCCTATAAAGTGCACATTAAATGAAAAAAATGAACTACTACATTAAGTCATCAAATTCTGCCTATGTTTATAAACATACACAGTCTGTTCTAGTATAATAGGACACTTCTGAGTGGTAGTTTATTTCTGATTTTTGTTTTAATAACTTGTTTCTGTATTTCCAAAATATTTGAGTTTATATTTTTATAGTCAAAAATAAAAATTATTTTTAAAAAACAGACACTGCTAAATGCACACAGCGAATGTTATATGGCAGTGCTTTCTTTGCATTTATGTTAATTTAAAAAACACTAAAAACTTAGGATTTTTTTTTTTAAATGGGTCTGGGTGTGGTAATGCACACCTGCAATCCTGGCATTAGGGAGTCTAAAGGAGGAGGATCACTGCGAGTTCTAGGTCAGCTGGAGCTACAAAGTGACTTCAAGGCCAGTCTGAATGGCATAGTTGAACTTTGTTTGAAAAAGACCAAAGAAAAATAAATAAGATGCAGCTTATTTTTAAAATTTCTATTAGTACATGTTTGTAGTACACAATAATTATATTTACTATTATTGGCAGTTGGTACATGTATATAACACATCAATTCTTTTTACTCCCCATTTCCCTCCGATTCCTCCACCTCTTAGTCACCTTTTCATCTGCAAAAGACCCATCAGGTATCTTCTTAAGAAGATGAATTATATTTTTTTCAAAGTTTTATTGATAAACAGCAATGAGACAGTTTCAAATCAAATCGGAAGTACAGTTTCAACAAATATTACACTGCATATATTCTTCTTAGTGGTGAAGATGAATTATATTGCTGGCTACTATGTGAGTGTGCCACAAAACTTCTCTTCAGGCTAATGTCAAAGAGCAGCAGAAGCCTTGAGGTAAGACCAAAAGAGTGGTCAAGTGATTGGTGACTGGCTACAAAATCTTGGGCAAATGCAGGAAATGATCCATTCCCCACGATGTAAAATGAAAAAAGCCAAACTACAGGACTGCCAAGTGTTATGAACAGCTCTGTCCAGCTAGCATTTTCATACTTTCTTATGATGCACCCAGGATGTTCATATCTGTCTCCCAGAAAACCTCTCTGCTTATTTTCAGAATTTAGGGCACGAGTTTCTGGGAAGAAGAAAGCACTAGTCTAGTTAACCAGGCCCAAGGAGAGCCTCAACAAATTGAGATTGTAATGTTTGTTGCCAAAGCAACGGCTGCTTGAAGACCAAGTCTTTCTCATCTAATTTCTAACTCCAGAAGACTAGTCAAAAGACTTACCTGCTTCTGAGGAGTGATCTGCACATCCCTTTATAAAGCCATCTGCATGACTTGACAAGCCAATATAAATTGAGAGTATACACCATCCATACCTCAAAGGGTGAAAAGAATGTACATAAAAACTGAAATGTAACAACTTTAAAAGATACACTTTCTAAGCTATGAAGGGGATGTTTTTATGAGAAATAATATGTAGGAAGCATAAATAATTCTAGGGACTAGAAAAAGTACTTTCCAGTCACAATAATATAAATTGACTCTACAGTGCAATACTGCTTTACTGTATGGTACTGGTTTAAAAAATAAATATATGGGTAGGGCTGGAGAAATAGCTAAGCACTTGTCCAGCAAGCACAAGGCCCTGGGTTTGATTCCTAGTACCAAGGGGAAAAAAAGAACCACTGTAGGTAAAACTAGTAAGAGGAGACTGGAACACTCCATAACAGGAGGTAAGAGGCTTTAGTAGGGATGGATTGGCAAAAGAGACATAAAGGAAAAAGAAAAAAGACTCAAAAAGTATTCCTAGTGTCCCAAAAGGCAGGGAGCAGCACATCTCACCTCTACCAGCAGTATCACTGGGAAATTTACTAGGATACAAGTCATTGGGTCTTGCTCCAGACTGAAGGAATCAGAGGTATGGGAGTCTGAGTTTAACAAGCACACCAGGTGCTTCTTATGCATACACTAGTCAGAAAGGAAACAGGCCTGAAGACAGCTCACAGCTCTGCAAGTGCAGTTTTAGTTTAATCAGATAGTCTACCTTCAGTTTTAATCTGTTGGTCCCAGATTTTGGGCAGTTCTTTCCTGGTGGAGTTAATTTTAACTGTAAATTAATCTGTAGAACTCCTTGCCATGCAATACCTTTCAGAATACTGTTCTAATGAATCTACTCCCTATTATCTATAATTTCTTTCGAACATAAAATGCTGATAGGTAGGCTTGGGATGGAAAATGTCTATCAATGAAGATACAGCAGCAAGTTGGGTCTGCTGGCATCAGCTGTATTCCCAACAGTCTGGGAGGCTGAGGCAGGACAACTGGCAGGCTCAAGACTATCCTGGGCTATTTATTTTTTATTTATTTATTTTTTAACCATTATTTAGCTTTATTCATAACCATAAACTTAACTCTGCAATCCAGGTACATTTGGAGGGGAGCAAGGAAAACACGGAACCCAAAGAACTGCAAGAAGAGCAGAGATGATGGGGCGTCTTGAGCAGGGAGGGCGAAGGGTGCTCTCCTGAGCTAGAGGAATGGTCTGGTCTGGCGGTGGCAACACACACAAGTCACACGCGTTAGAGCTGTCCACAGTCGGTGATGGTGATCATCTTGCTGGTCTTGCCGTTCCTGGACCCGCAGTGCTCCATGGCCTCCACCGTGTTCATGCCCTCTTTCACCTTCCCGAAGACCACGTGCTTGCCATCCAGCCACTCAGTCTTGGCAGTGCAGATGAAAAACTGGGACCCGTTTGTGTTTGGCCCAGCATTTGCCATGGACAAGATGCCCAGGCCTGTGTGCTTCAGGATGAAGTTCTCATCATCGAATTTCTCCCCGTAGATGGACTTGCCGCCAGTGCCATTGTGGCACGTGAAGTCACCACCCTGGCACATAAATCCTGGAATAATTCTGTGAAAGCAGGAACCCTTATAACCAAATCCTTTCTCTCCAGTGCTCAGAGCACGAAACTTTTCTGCCGTCTCTGGAACTTTGTCTGCAAACAGCTTGAAAGAGACGCGGCCCAAGGGCTCGCCGTCGGCAGCGATATCAAAGAACATGGTGGGGTTGACCATGGTTGGCAACAAACGACTAAGAGGAAGGATAGAGGCGTCTGCAAAGCCTATCCTGGGCTACTTAATGAGACCTTGTCTCAATATAAAAAATGCCAGCCCCATCCCCGGGGTGTGCTGAGAAAGCGATTAAGACTGGGAGTGGTGGTGTGTGCCTATAATCCCAGCACTTGGGAGGCTGTAAACAGGAGAATCACTACAAGTCTGATCTAGTAGTGAAACTGCGCACATCCTGTAGACCCTTCCCTAAAATACAGAAAATAAAAATAAAATAGGACTGGAGTTGTAGCCAGTGTGAAGGTCTTAGGCTCAATCCTCATTACTGCAAAACAAATGAAGAAATACAATAACAAGAGAGTGATGATTGGATGGAAGAAAGGAAATAGTACGGGTGAAACAATTACCTTAAGGACAGTTTAACGTAACACTAGGGAAAAATGTTCATATTTTGGCATTAAAGACTCCCTAGCTCAAAATTCCATTTGGTGTTCGTGGTCTAGTTATAAATACTACCTATCTATAAGCATGACATTTTTAGTAATTCAGCAACGGTAAGCCAAAGCTAACATAGTTTTCAAATTTAACTGAAAATAAAATATTGTCTCATGAATTGGTTTTGTGATTGAGTTTTGTAGTTAATGGCTTTTTCTTCTATGTTTTTAGACTACATGTACCAAAAGCACAGGCTGGCAAGATAGCTCAGTGGACTAAGTGCCTGCTTAGGCAATCTGAGGGACTGCAGTTCGATCCCTGACATCACCTGCTGAGCTGATCACAACAGGGTATGCTGGCACACACCTATAATCCAAGCACTGGGTAGGCTGAAAACAGGAGGATCACTACAAGTCTGAACTGCATAGTGAGACCCTGTACCAAATGCATAAAAATAAAAATTAAAAAGCCATAAAAATAGCTAGGTAAGCTTTTTGTTGTTAATTTTTGTACTGGTTTATACTTAAAAACCTGTCTAAACTTAGTATTTTTTATTATTCACACACACACACACACACACACACACACAAAACATGTTCCCTGCTTTCCAACTAGGAGATGACTCAAGATCCCTATTTAACTTTGACATTTAAAAAATTCTCAGATATCATTCTTAAAGAATTCATAGAAAGCAAAGAAATGCTTAAAATCCTTGATGAACACTCAGGTTAGAAACTCTAAATAGTAGGCTTTGATACTGATAAGTAACTTGCTCATCCTTAAAATACTATCGTCTAGAATGAATTTCAAAACCTCTTTTAATGTAATTGATTATAAAAAATATATAATTCATTATAAAGCAGTATCTTGGATTATTGAAATTTTTTTCTTTCAATTTTCTTTATAGATTGCTTTAACTGCCACCAACATATCTAGTAGTTGAATTTCAAATAATTGAAATATATTTTATTCTTGAAAAATATACACAATTCAAGTCATAAAATAGCCTAGCTAAAACAGGAAAGTAAATGTAACTGTTTTGTTAAAACAAGTATCAAAATGCCTCCAATATACATGTCAACATTAATTCAAAGACACCCCATACAGATGAACATTTCTATGCAAAATGGCCTTACAAATACTGTTTTTAAAACACAACTTTTAAACATAAATGTTACATTTCCCAAGCAGAGGTATCCGTAACAACCAAACTTAATTGTAATTAGGAATTTTCAAGAAAAATCACAAAACTCTTGAGGTCTGCTAACCCATTATTCAAGGACACTCTCTTATGTATATTCTACAAAATAAATACAGAGACTGATTTTACAAAGAATGACTTCTGTGGCCTAGTGGCATACTTAAATGGAGATGGACTGAATTTTAAGAAAAAGGTAAACTGCTAACTTGGTAACTGACTGCTTCTCAATCTTTGCTGTTCTAAGGTTCATACTGTACCTTAGACTAGTACAGTATGAACCTTAGAATGCAGTTCTCTGAACAGATTTGAAACTATTTTTCTTGGGAAATCTTTTAGAACTAATGATTTACAGATCACCCTGTGCAAAATGTTACTCTGGAGCATGAGTTTTCTTCATGTGAAAATGACAATGTATCACACTGACATATGGTTAATCTCAGATTCATGTTAGTTCTTCAGGTCTATTCCTCATCTCTGATCCTTTTCATCTCTACCAAGTGGTCTCTGGCTAAGCCAATCTACCTTTGTTAAGCAGTATGAGTTTATAACTTTATACAGAATGCTAGTTGTCTGTACTATTAAGACTTTTTTCTTGTAGTGGGGATTGAACCTAGGGCCTTTGTCCTGAGCTATACTCCCAGACCTTTTTATTTAATCTATACATTTTGAGACAGGGTCTAAGTTAAGTCACTAAATGGCCCAGGCTGTACACAAACTTGTAAGTCTCCTGCTTCAGCCTCCCAGAGTACACCAGGATATCTGGCTTATTTATTAATTTAACCCACCTGTACTTCAGTGTCTTTCTTGTTCATAGAGATTAATGTAAAAGCAAGTTATGATCCTAGGAGCTCAAAGTAGAAATGAAAAACAACTGAGTAAAGTATGATGATATTATCCCTGCTGTTATTTTCCCAACAGTAAGAACACAACATATAAGCACAAAGTGTATAACATTTGTACTATATACATTTTTATATACTATTTGGAAAGTTTTTAATTAATTAACTGATTGTATGCCAGCAACACTGTCTCACTATGAAATTCTGTTCCCCAGAAATGCTCCATCTGCCAGCAGGATCTCAAGTAAATTTCAAACCAGGAGTTGGCAAAATATTCCCATACCCAACATTTTACATGGAACACAAATTAGAGATGCAGCTTAAAACTGTCCTGAGAACCAATCAATTGTATGCCAGTAACATGAATGTATTCAATTAATCCTTTTATGTTAAATTTGCTAGATGAGCAGTTTAAATAATACTTCAACTGTTGTACTTTAATTCTGTATATATCTATTCTGTTCCTAGTTTGTTGGCATCCAGTACAGAATTACAAAAGCTTGCCAGCTGGTAGCTATAGCAGCCCTTTCCTAACTTGGTTGGAGGTTGAAGTTGAAGCCCATGAGCCTCAAAGAAATCTAAAGCAAGTTTATTACTATGAATATATAAAAATTAAAACAATAGCTAGCCAACAGAGCTTTTCATTCAGAGAAGCACCATGTGTATATGCATTATATAACTGACCCATTGCAAAGAGGTTAAAGGGATGAGTGATTAGATTAAGTAAGTAATTAGGTTTACATTCCCCTCACCCACAAGGCTGCCACTGTCTGTCTTATAAAGGCTAATGAGAGCCAAATTGGCCCTATTTAAGTTGGCCATTTAACTCTCACTTCTTGTAATCATAATACCGGTAGGGTACTCTTGCATATACTTTTTTTTCTCTCTGTGAAATTTCTTGTAGGCAATACTTCAAATAAGGAGTAAATAATTAAGTGTACAGTATTAGTAACAACACACATAACCTATGAGTATCAAACCTGTCATGATCTTAATCATAAAGGAAAGCCAGAGAAAAAGGATAATTATTATATCAGATTCTGTAACTGCCTAAGTTTACAGTTAGGGTAATACTTTGAAAAGCTGAATCCAAACCACCTAGTTAAAAATTTTATTTTCATTCTAGTATATCAGTTTCTTTCCTGAAATAATAGCATTTTACATAGCTATTATCATCAGTAATATAGTACACACCTATAAAAGTGCTTTCCACTTTGAATTTGCTAGAGTCCTTGGCTGCCCACCGCCCCTGCCTTTCACTCTCTGAGCCTCCTTGTTCTTTCACTCCTTAGCTTTCTAAAGTCCCTAACACTTACTTGAGCCTGAGTGAAGAGAACAGCAAGTGAGTGAATGAAGCATCCAGCCTTCCTGCAAACTGATCAGGCCTATACTGATCTAGCAGTTAACACGCCATCAGTTTCCCTTTGCTGTCATTCTTAATGCAACAATGTCAAGGACATGGCCACTAAGAGACGACCTAGGATTATACAAAACTTATCCAGATTAATATGCTTATTCTATCCCAATACTTTAACCTTCTGTCCGTAAAAAGCCCCTTTTTAGGCGGTTGGTCTTCCTTATGTGATATGCCTGATATTCAGAGGAGAGACTTCTGAAACATCTTTGTGGACTGGTTTTCACAGTGAAATATGCTTTTTCACAGGCATTAGGTGATCTAGACTGTTCAAATGCTGTCATTAATCTCAAGTCTCTCTTGAAGATTGCTAAGAAAGCAAACTGAAAGTGGTCTCTTCACAAAAAATTCATATGTGAGGTTAATGCACATACTAGTTAGCATGTACAGTTGCTCTATAATACATACCTATTTCAAAATATGTTGTACATGATAAATATATACAGTTTTGTCAGTTAAAAATCTTTTTTGGTTATGTTTTTTAGACAGGGTCTCATTATGTAGTTCAGGGTGGCCTTGAACCCAGGCTGGTCTCAAACTCACAGTGACCCTCCTGCCTTGGCGTCCCAAGTGCTAGGATAACGTGTGCACCATTATGGCTAGCTATCAGTTAAAATTTTTTAAAGACTGAATTTTCTTCATTAATTCCTTAATTTCTATGGAAAAGGGGTGAAGAGTGGTCTGGAGTAAGGGGCACTAAAATTATTCACCAAAACAAAGGAAATCAACTCAAGGATCCTAAGTAACTCTAGGTTAACATCATTTGGCCAGGAACCACTGTATGCAGAGCACTCTGCTTCATATTAAAGGCCACATACAAGGCATGCAAAACATAATGAGACTATACTAGCTGAAACATTAGCTAAAACCAAGCAGATAGTTGAAACCCTAATCTGTCACTTAATAGCTGGCCCAGGACAAAGACAAAGGTATCTGAATCTATTTCTTCATTGTATAAATCATACAGAACTAATGTGAAGATCTGAGATTTTATATAAACTGCCAGGCACAGTCTCTGGAATATGGCAAGTGTCTGATGAATAGCAGCTATAAATTTGTTTTTATCACCTGTCTTGAGGCAGCTGGACAAGAGCAAGCAAGCATGCATCAGAGATAGTGGAATAACCTTTTTCTTCTTAAACCATTATCTGGAAGAGTTAGAAAGATGAGAAACAGTTGCTGCTTGAAGGCAATAATTTTCAAAACTGTACTACACAGTGGCCTAGTCTAGTCAGTTAGAATAGCTGTAGCTAAAGAATCTGGGGCTGGTGAGATGGCTCAGTGGTCTACAGCACCTACTTAGAACAAGCTTAGCAAAGCAAAGGGACGCGGTTCAATCCCGCAGCACCACATGCCAGCCAGCCCCGCCCCCTGGTGGGCTGAACTGGCCCCCCCACACACACACACATAAATAAAAAAAAAAAAAAAAAAAAAAAGAATCTGGAGGAAGAGTTCCCCTGAGCCTCTGCAAATTCACTAAGGACAAAACAAATCTTTTTTCTTATGACTGCACTGTTAAATCAAAATACAATGTGAGCCACAAATGTAAGCCATATACATCATGCTTCTAAATTTTCTAGTAGCTACATTATAAAATAAAATGACAGGTTAATTTCAATATTTTATCTAATGAAATAGAAAGTCCTTTCAATTTAATCACAATTTTATTTTTATTTTTTCAAAGTTTTATTGATAAACAGCAATGAGACAGTTTCAAATCAAATCGGAAGTACAGTTTCAACAAACAATACACTGCATATATTCTTCTTAGTGGTTA
>NW_004524618.1:10172979-10174244 GCF_000260255.1 Octodon degus | reverse complement strand
ACAATCAAGCAGACATCCAGGGAAATAAAAATCCCAATGAAAGTATCCACAGAGGATTAAGCCAATGAGAGGACAAGATCTCAGATATAGAACACAGGTTTATGGTTAGTGATTGTAGTAGATCAACACTTGCTGGTTAACTTTGTAACACCCAGCTGAACTCAACCAGTTTGGTGCTGAGTGTGGGAGACCCATATGAGGATTGGTGCCAGCAGCATATAAGAAGTGGAGAGGTTGTAGGAAGCTGTTACGGAAGCTGTAAGGGGTTGTTGGTAATTTTGGAGGAGCTTGTCAATGCTGGTTTCCTGATGAACTTGGCTGTTCTCATCACTGAAGGAGCCTGGAACCTTTCTGTCACTGAGAATAGCTAAGGTTCACTTTGGGAGAGCTCATGTCCTCATCTTGAGCACAGCTTCCTTGTCTATGGAGGGGAAGATGGTACACAGCTCACTCTCCTGGAGAAGCTTGATGTATTGGCTTTCTTGATGGGAACTTTGCTCTTATTGTCCATCAGAACCTTGTTGTTGCTGAGGATGGCTCTAGTACTTTTTTTTGGGGGGGTGGTACTCTGGTTCTTATTTTGAGTATCATTTCCTGGCTCCAGTGCAGATCTCTCAGCCTGCTAGCACAGATCCTTCATTCCACTGGCACAGACTTTCTAACTTCCACTACTGATCTTTGGGCATTCTCAGTGCAGATCCATGAAACAGGCCTGCAAGAGACATTGCTATGGACTCTTGGCCTCCGGTTGGACTCGTGGGAAGCATTGTTATGGACTCTTGGTCTTCAGATGGTCTCAATCAGGACATTACCATGGGATGCAGCCCTCAGCTGGATTCTTTGGTCTTTAGTGTGTGGACAGATTTCCTGCATTGATCTTCCCCCACATATTTAGCAGAGAGTCTACAGGGTCTCACTACATAGACTGGACTCTTAGTGATTCTCCTGTTTTCAGCCTCCCAAGAGCTGCGATTACAGGTGAGCTCCACCATGCCCAGTCTCAATCTCCATCTCAGCTTGCACACAGGGTATTGAACCCCAGCTGCTGTACTCTGCCTAAGCAGGTGCTTTAGTCTGCTGAGCTATCTGGCCAGCCCTTGCACTCTTTTTGTATAGAACTCTTTGGGTGACTATTATAAAATAATATAATTAGGGGCTGGTGAGATGGCTCAGTGGTCTAAAGCACCTACTCAGAACAAGCTCAACAAAGCACAGGGACCACGGTTCAATCCCCCAGCACCACATGCCAGCCAGCCCCGCCCCCT
>NW_004524618.1:10167298-10172879 GCF_000260255.1 Octodon degus | reverse complement strand
AGGTATTTTTCATCAAGTATTGATATGTTGAACTTTAAGTCCCTATAAAATATGATAAAAAACACTTAAAAATTAGATTTAATCACAATTTTAAAATTGAGTTATTTTACATATTTTTTATTATAAGTTTTCTGAATCTACTGTGGATTTTACAATTACAGCACATCTCAGGATCAGCCATACCTCAAGTAGTCAATAACTGCATATAGCTAGTGACTATCTTATGGACGATGGAGCACTGTAATTTTGGCAGCAAACCTAGACCCTGACCAGAGTTTATTCTACCTAATCCCTGCTTCACAGGTTAGCCTAGTCACTGATGGTGAACCTTTTAGAGCTTTCAGTGATATAAACAACCCACCACATGCCTGCCATAAATTTTTTTTTTTTTTTTTTTTGCGGAACCAGGGATTGAACTCAGGCCCTCGCACTTGCCAGGGAAGCGCTTATTCCACTGAGCCATCTCCCCAGCCCCCATGCCACAGATTTGCCACTTCTGCTCTAAATCCTAACCACTGAAACACTCACAAATCTTTTTCAGGCTGCCAACAAAATCTAGTTCTCTAGTTTACTCTAATGGTAAGAGACCTATGTATCAACAGTTCAGAAGGCCAGAAATATAGCTCAGCAGCACAAGCACCTTCCTGACAAATGCAAGGTTTTGAGTTTGATTCCTAGTTAAAAAAAAAAAAAGTTCACAGTGAGTCATGACATCTACACAAGTATGCAGCTAATAATGGTTGGTGGGAGGTACAGAAACTGGTGGAGGAATGCCAGTTGTATCATCAACATCATGTCTTGGTTGCTCATTAATAGAGTATATACCAGTCAGTATATTCCTTGAGAGGAGTCACTACTATAGAAGTTTTAACCATTTTAAAAGGGTGCAGAGGCCAGGGAGATGGCTCAGTGGAATAAGCGCTTCTCTGGCAAGTACAAGGGCCTGAGTTCAATCCCTGGTTCCGCAAAAAAAATAAATAAACAAAAGGGTGCAACTCTAAGAATCTATCATTTCTTAAGTATAATGATATTCCATGTATTTAGACAATATGCTGTTAGTAATGCTAAAATTATTTAAGTACAACTTAATTGTACATAACTTTCAACCAGATAAGCAAAGTGTACCACATGGTTTGCTACTCTGTCATTCAAAAGCTGCTTTCAAAGTACATCATATAAAGTATAACCAGATTCCATTAGCAAAGAATTGGATTTTCAAATGTGACTGATTTTCAAGAACATTAACAGAGATGAATCCTACACACATCATGATGAGTATAAAGGTTTGAAAACTTTGTATATAATTTAATCTATTCAGAACTTCCATGCTTTCCCATACTTCAAGATTTCAATTTTCAAGTAAATTTTGCAAAATACATAGCAAATCAAATACATGTAGTTGAAAACTCCTGCTTCCTAAAAAGACAGCACACATCACACAGCTAATACCATAAAAAGTTCCCATTCTATCTAAAACCATGAATTCATGTCAATGACTGAATGAAGACAATATACCATTTTCATTATAATGTGAAGGAGTCACCATTTATAAGTTTTTATTCCAGTTTCTCAATGTTATAATCATGAGAGCAATCTAGTCTGTAAAGTGACCTTCCAAAATAGATGTAAAACATTAAATTCTAAATGGCAATAACCTTTCTAATAAAACTTAAATAAAATACATATCTAGGAAATGCATATAAGAAAAGATTAAAATTTGCTTACTGAAATTATTCTCTTAAATAATTCAAACAAATGTAGAAACAAAGATGCTACTGACTAGTGGAGTAAATACATGGAAATATAATTCATTTTTTACTATTTAAACAATGCAGAGTAGGAATAACTCTACATCATTTTCTGAGCCTTTCAGATAATAGTCCTAAGTCAAAACCTCAATAAGGAGTGGGGATGTAGTGGTAGCCTGAGTAAAGTCCTGGGTTTGACCCAACTACAGCAAACAAACAGCAGCAACAACAAAAACCTAGTTCAATTATTCTGATCAATCACTGAATATCCAGTCAACTTAGTAAGTGGACTATCTTCTTAATACAGTTCTACACTCTTAGTCTTATCTCCTCATTCCTTTCTCACAAAAGAGAATGTAAATAAGATGCAAACATGTAGCAAACACATACTGAGAACCAACTGTGTAGCAGGTACTATATATGTGACCAAAATATATAGTGAATGTTTATATTTTTAAAATTACAGTAATTTTAATCCCTTTCAAAATAATCTTCCTTGTTTGAAATACTCAGGCCACTTAGCAGTTCTAGAAGTCCTCTTTTGTGACTGCCTATGAGATGTGACCAAAAAATATGGTGACTATTGCTGCTGCCTGCCATCAAACAAAAAGGAGACTTATGAAAACATCACAAGTGTATCCTCGTCTGCTTTAGTTACTGGCTTTGGCTCCAACACTGTGTGACTTGTGGCTCTTCCCTAAAGTCAAAATGACCATGAAAAGTAAACACATTGAAAAACTCAAGACATCAAAACAGCCACAACAGCTCAACTAAAGACACTCTTTAACAAGTACTTCCAGAACTGCCTCAAAAAGTAGCAAAAAAGAGGAATAAGTGTATTTAATGGGCAGGGGAGTATTTTCAGGGAGATTAGCTGTGGCAAGGTACTGTATCTATACACTTTATTTTTTTTTTTAATTTTTTTTTAAATTTTATTTGTGTGTGTGTGTGTGTGTGTGTGTGTGTGGCCAGCTCAGCCCACCAGGGGGCGGCGCTGGCTGGCATGTGGTGCTGGGGGATTGAACCATGGTCCCTGTGCTTTGCTAAGCTTGTTCTAAGTAGGTGCTTTAGACCACTGAGCCATCTCACCAGCCCCGAGTATCTATACACTTTAAAACCAGAGACATTCCCTGTATTTTCCAATCACATCATGTACTTTACATGTCATCTCATTTAATCTTCATAGCCATGTAAGAGAAATGTTCCATATACTGCATTCTACCTACAAAGAAAATAAAAAGGCTCAGAGAATGCAGCCAACTTGCTCAGGGCAGGATGCTAAATCAGATCTGATGTCAAAATTAGTCCTTTTATACCACTCAGCATCTTTTGCTCTAGCTCTCTACAAACATAACCAACCAAATCTACCCTCTGAAGTTTTTATTTGGTAATATTTGCATTTCTTTAGAAGGACTAGCTTTTAGTTACAACATTATCATGGCAAAAATGATAAAAGCATCTCCAATGACAGTTTACTATGTTTATTTTTTCTCTCAATCGTTTCATTTTCCTTTACAAAAGATGGCAGGACTTTTCAATTTTTAGTTTCATATACTTTCATAAATATACTTTTTTTTTTACTACTTAAGAATTATGCAAGATACTAGCCTCTTTGTTCTGAAAACTGATTTCTTTTTTCTTCTTTGGTACCAGGAATCAAACAGTTTTCTTCTTGCTAAGCAGGTGCTGTACCACTGAGCTACATTCTGGCCCTGACTATTCATTTGAAGTATAACAGACTACATAAATGGTATAGGAGCCTGCTATACCTAAGACTACTGCTACAAGTCTTCTAGAAGTTACTGTTGCAAATATATTAAGGAAATCTAAATGTACTTTTAATCATTTGGTCTCTTCTCAGAGGTTAAGAATTAAAGAATTTTACATAATTGGATGATTTGTCAAATGACATGTTATTCTCTCTTAGGAAAATATACCAATACAAGCTTTTTAAAAACTCAGTCACTGAAAAATTATTAAATGGTTTTCATAAAAATTGACCTGAACAGAGGCCCAAGATGGCAGAGTGATAAGCAGGAGAGAAAGTGTTTCTCTGAGTGTTGCCATCCAGATGCTGGAAAAAGCAATGTGAGGAAAAGGAGGAGGAAACAGGGTCCCATGGACCGAGGGGTGATCTCAGGCACAAACTGAAGCACATGGAGTAAAGGAAGAAACTTCATTGAACAGGAGGGTGGTATCCAGTGGCACCTTTTCCCTGAGACAGGACTTACTATGTGAAAAAAGTGAATGAAACTTGTACAGACACTGATTGCTGGCCACTTTAGAGACCACCACAGAGAATGCAGCAGTCAAGGGGAGCAGCAGACATGGACTGCCCCCTAGGTGGCAGTACTGATTAATAGTACATTTAAATTTCACTAATTTATTTGAAACAGTAACATCTAGAAGACTTGTGAGTGCTGAGGGCTCAGTCGTCCCACTCAAGAGAGATATACTGGCCTAGAGCCAGCTTCAAAAAGAGCCAACTGAGCTCAGAACTCAGAGTGGCTCCCAGATTGGCTCAGGCCTGCAGAAGGTGCACTGATGGCTGCAGGCTGAATGAGTCTGATCAAGGCCAGAAGGTGCAGGCTCAACGAGATATCCACTACCCAGCTAAAAAGCTACTGCTGGCTTGCTGGGACAGACTGGCACAGACCAGGACTCCACACACAGTCTCCAAACACTGTCTACCAGAGACAGCAGAGACAAATCTGGAAGTGGACTTTCTCTTGTTTTTTGTTGTGGCGGTTTTGTTTTTTTTGGTGTGGTTTTTTTGTTTTTTGTTTTTTTTTCTATTTGATTGTTCAATGTTTTTATATGAATAGGAACATGGTTTCCAGCCTCTCTGTAGCTGTGGTTCTGTTCTGCTCTTTTCATCTATTCCATCAATCTTTTCCTTCAGTCTTCTGAACCAGTTTCCCAAAGGTACTGTGATCCTCTTTGACCTGCAGCCTTACTTCTAATCATTTCCTCTTCTTCCACTTCTCTATTTTCTCCCAAACCCACATTAAATTTTAACGCCCATTTCAAAAGTCACATATTAAGGACTTACATACTGCATATAATTTTCTGGTTTGTCTTAAATTTTGTTATATAACTACAAATCTAGTTCATATGGTTAAAAGTGGAAAATTAAGAGTTATCTCAGTTTGTCATTTTCTAGGCTGTGATCATTGCTACTGTTACTGCTGATAGTATCACTAAATGATGTAATTGTTCTAAACAGCTATTCTTCCTGGTATTCCAAGATTGAGACTGACTAAGGGTCACAGAAAATACTGTGGCATGTGCCAAAGAAGCAGGGGTTGGACCAAAGAGGCAGCAACATCTCTTCCCTAATAGATTGAGGTAGAATTCCTTTTTTTTTTTTTTTTTTTTGCGGAACCAGGGATTGAACTTAGGCCCTTGCGCTTGCCAGGGAAGCACTTACTCCACTGAGCCATCTCCCCAGCCCCGCTGAGGTAGGATCTTGAAACAGGCTCAAAACCCAAAAATCTGCTATACTTAAAAGCTACATTGGAGAAGCGGTCACTTCCTAAGGGTTCTAAATACAAGCAATACAACAACCTACCATAGGCAAGTTATAAGCATCAACCTAGGAATAAAAAAAAAAAAAAAGGTACTTAAACAAGATGAAACCCTAGACATCCAGTGCACGGTAAATCCAGGGGGCAATGAGGTGGGACAATCCCAAAGCCACCCACCTGGCCACTTTGAATTAGTAACAACAAAGCAATTGAATGACTCTCTGGACAAAAAGTCAAATAAGAAATAATTTCTCAGATAGAGAGGAAATCAGAGCGCAATTCTTTTCTGAAATAAAAAAAGAACTC
>NW_004524618.1:10146165-10159408 GCF_000260255.1 Octodon degus | reverse complement strand
ATAATATAATTAAGTGTCCTGTATTGTACTGTTTTCCCTTACAAAACCCTAAATTATGACAGACTCTAATCATAATAATGAATCTTTTCAAGCCAGGAGTAGGGGCACAAACTTATACTCCTAGCCCTCAGGAGGATTTCCCCAATTCGAGTTAAGATTCAAGATAAGACCATCTTTGTGAGCCTGAGACCAGCCCTAGTTTACATACTAAGTTCAAGGCCAGTCTGGACTTTGCAGCATGACTCTACCTCAAAAAATCCTAAAAAATTAAAAGTTAAAAAATGAGTATTTTTAATTCCTCAGATGTACTCTAGAAAGCCTTATTCTGAACAAATGTTATCTTGAAAACTGCTTTCTAAAATTGTTGTGATATAATCAAATGCTGTAGCAAAGTATAACAAAAGTAAAAGCAAATCAAAAAGTCCTTGGTATGATGCAGTATAGATAAAATAATTTTTATGACTGAAACATTTTTGAAAAATCCCAATCTAGATTAAAACAATAATATATCTAACATGATGTCTTCTTCCACTGTGACATATAATGGCACATTAGTTGAAAATAATGAAAACTGGGGTCATAATTGCAATGATCTATTTCACTCTCATGGCCCAAAACTTTACCTTCTGATTGAAAATGTGGGACTATTTTAATTTAAATACTTTCCTTTGAAAAAGAAAAAAAATATATAAAAGGAGCCAAAAATATCCAGTTGGAAATTTCAATATAATGTTCCTATACATGTCAAAAATATTTACCATATACATACATAATTTACTTCAGTGGAGAGCATGTTAAAATTGAAACAATATAAAGAAGATCAGCATGGCTTTCATTTTTAAAAAAAGTTTATGAGGGCCGGCCAAATAGCTCAGTGGATTAAAGTGCCTACAAGCAGGCACAGGGGCCAAGGGTTCAATCCCTGGACCTGCCATGCTGGCTCCACCCCAGGGGTGCACTGAGATGGAGATTAAGACTGGGTGAGGTGGGCACACCTATAATCCCAGCTCTCTGGAGGCTGTAAACAGGCAGAACAGGAGTCCTAACTAGTAGGGAGACCCTGAACACCCTGTAGACCCTGTCCTAAAACACACACACACACACACACACACACACACACACACACACACACAAAGTTTATGACACACTCCAAACTTTTTTAATTCATAAAACTTTTGCCAATTCAAGATTAAGATTAAGAAAAAATGTTAAAGAAAACAGCAGGTACCAGTGTTCTTAAAAAGAAGCCTCAAATGCCTAAGAAATTGTGATTTCTCATCTTGTCCAAACCCTGTTCCAGGGAAGGTCAAATTGAACTCTGGGCAAATGCCCCACTGTAGAACTGAATAAATGGAGTTACGTGACTGTTAATATAATAAAGCAGAAAAAGCACTGGATTTGCTAGTCCAGGTGCCCCAGTGGTGAGCCTTGATGCGTCATGAGACAGGTGCTGCAAACATGTCATTTTCCTCAGCTAGATCAAATCCTCTTCATAAAATAAAATGAAGGTTTCAAAATTCTATGAATTTAAATTTCACTTCCTCTTTATTCCTGTTTCTCCAAACTAAAAGTTTACAAAGAATTCAATCTTACATACATATACTAGAAAGCTGGGGAAAATAATTTTAGTGTCCAAAGAAACTTATAAGTCTGGGAAACTAATTGCGTTATAGAGTCCAAGGTTATCTAGCACCCCTTTGAAGATCTCATGTTTCCTGTAATTATATCCAACTCTCACCCTTACCCACTACCATAGAATCTGTACAAGCTGGGAGTATTCCCCTCTAACTATAAGGAGTCTAAGGTTTGTCACTTCAAAATACTGTAAGGGGCAAAGGTTCTAGGTCCTTATCTCATCAGACAACCTTTGTTCTATAACACAGATCTGTACAGAAAGCTTCAAGTTACAACACAGATTAGGTATAGGAGTTAGGATTATGTATGGAGTTAGGAGTTATTAAGTGTAGGGGCTTAAATCATTGGTTTTAAACAATTACTTCCAGTAATAATGGTATATAGCACTTGATACTGTAAAATCTACTGCCCTCATTTTTTTTTTTTTTTTTTTTTTTTTTTTTTTTTTTTTTTTGTCATCTTGCTGCAAAAAAGCTTAAAGTAGGAGGTAAAGCCAGGGTGTTATGTTGAGCTGTGGGGGACTCAGGTCAACAATTTCTGACATTGCCAGTTAAACAGAAGACCCAATGCTATTATGGGCTACTGGACTCTTTTAGAATATTTTGCTGAGCTTACACACCTATAATATTCAAATAACGGAACTTAACAGAAAAAAGGGTATACAGATGAATGTCCATTTTGTAACTGTGCATTCAAAGTGGTTAGGATAGATACATAGTTATATTCTCTTAATGAATAGAATGATTTGTTCTAATGGTGTTTGTAAATAGGATCTCAAGTCCGCATCTTGTACAGCAATTAACCACTAAGAAGAATGTATGCAGTGTGTTAATTATTGAAACTGTCCTAGCGATGTGATTTGAAACTGTCTCATTGCTATTTGTTTATCAATAAAATTATGAAAAAAAAGCTTAAAGTGAAACACAGAAACACAACACAGTGACGCAGTTTCATTTGGAAATAAAAACACTATTCTTTTACAAAAATGAATATTCATCCATTTCCAAATGCAAATGCAAGAAACTCAAAAACTGGACAGTTAAATAATTTAGTTGAGAAACAGACTAAAAAATAGTTAAGTTTCTAAAATATTTATGTATGGAAAGAAAAAAACTACTTCGGGATTTAGCTCAGCAGTAGAATGCTTGTCTAAACAAAAAGTTATCCTCAAACACTTACTAGATCTAATTACTTTCTAGTAGTACAGGTGTTTTCTATCACAAATTAAAGTGCTGAATATGAAGTAAAATTAAAAATTTAAGATTCTACCCATAGTGATCTTCAGCTTCTCTACAGAAGTTTACAAATTTTTGCCTCCAAATGTCCAATTTCTCCCTACTTAGTCCATTCAGGATGCTACAACAGAGTACCATAAGTGAGATGGCACATAAACAACAAACATTTATGTCTCATAGTGCTAGAGGCTGGGAAGTCCAAGTTCACAACACTGGCAGATTTGGCACCTGGTGATGGACAGCACCCTTATGGACACCTGACCATCCTCTTGTTGGGTCCTCTTATGGAGGAAGGAGTAAGGAAGCTGTCTGGGGCCTCTCTTATAAGAATACTACTTCCACTCACAAGGGCTCAATCTAAAGGCCCCACCTCCAAATATATTCATCACTGGGATTAAGTTCCAACACATGAATTTGGGGGTAAATAAAAATTGAATCAGTTTAGCATTCCATTTCTAATCTCTAAGCCACTGTCTTGGTTTATGTGCTTACCATTAAACACCTCCTAACTTGACTCCATGCCAACACGCACTTTCTCTGTCATGTTATCACCAATGAGCTCACACATTTGATTACACCTCTAATCAATTAAAACAGATGCAACAGAATAAAATATAAATTTCTTAAAACAGCATGTAAGGTCTGCAAAATCTGATGCTCTCAACTCCTATTTCTATTTCTCTCCCATCACACACACATCTTACAGACCTAAATGGCTTTGTCATTTGTTGTTATGTTGGCCTATTATTCACCTTTCTGCCTGACAGCTGAAATCCTACTGGACCTTCTCAGGCAGAAATCAAATGCCACTCTCCTCCCTGAATTGTTTCTCCCTAACAGATACATATCCCCTTTCTATGCCCATCTGTACTTCCTTTAAAATGCTGCCACAGCATAGCTCTCAGGTTGATGAATGAATCAGTGAGGTGTCTATCATCCTCCTCACAGTTCTTACCTGGTTCACAAATGCGTCCCTTCAAACACTGAAGATGTATTAAGTCATGCATATGACGGACATCAAATAACATGTCCCACTGGGGGTTTTGAAAACTTTTTATTCAACAAAAAAAGAATACATTAAAAAAATAGAGGTAAATTTATAGTATGTAATTATAACCTAGTAAAAATTAAGATTAAAGAAAAGTCATACATGAAAAGCAAATTTAAAATAATCCTTTCATGTGCTTTTCAAACAGGAAAACTTTTTTCCCCTTAATTTTATTGATAAACAAATAGCAATGAGACAGTTTCAAATCAAATTGGTAGGACAATTTCAATAATTAACACATTGCATACATTCTTCCTAGCGGTTAATTGCTGTACAAGATACGGACACGATATCCTATTTACAAACAAAAACTGCACTTTTATTTCTATTTTTTTTTTTTTTTTTTTAATTTTGGCAGAACTGGGAATTGAACTCAGGCCCTTGTGCTTGCCAGGCAAGTACTTATTCCACTGAGCCTTTTCTCCAGCCAGAAAACTTTTTTTTTTTAAATTTTATTTATTTATTTATGCATGTGTGTGTGTGGCCAGCTCAGCCCACCAGGGGGCGGGGCTGGCTGGCATGTGGTGCTGGGGGATTGAACCGCGGTCCCTGTGCTTTGCCAAGCTTGTTCTAAGTAGGTGCTTTAGACCACTGAGCCATCTCACCAGCCCCAGAAAACTTTTGATGGCAAGATTTTTAAACAAGTTAAGTATCATTTTGAGTTTACTAAAAAAAAATTGCAAATTGAATGGTTCATATTTTAAAATTATAGGTTTGGAAAAAACAAGTTGCTTTTACTGACTTAAGACCTCATAAACTTACTTATTAGCTGCTCCCTGCTCTCTGAAACACACAGGCATGATAATCATAAACCTTCTTTTGCTTATCTAGGCCATCCCCATGAAGACGGGTATTAAAGAAATTAGACTCACTCGAGTTAATGTGAGGATCACAAACTACCTCCTGATTTCTGTTGGAACAAGCTGAGTATCTCAGCTCAGCCTCTGTAAGACAACTAAGCTAAGCTAGGTTGCATGTTGTAATTCTTATTTAACTTTCTCTTGGGAAAGCAGTTATTTTAGATAGAAGGTACACATAGGTTTAGCCATTTTTGTGCACATGTGAATGCAACACATGTATATTTTTCCAGTTATCCTTTTAAAAGTCAATGTGTAATCCACTTACCACAAAATTTAGTCTTCAAATTGTACATTTCAGTAGTTTTTAGTACATTCACATTGTGCACCCATCACTATTCTTTTAACTCCAGAACTTTTTCACTACACTGAAAGGAAACCCAGTACCCATTAGCTGTCAGTTCCTATCTCCTTCTAGAGCTCTGGACTACTGTGGAGGACCACCAGGCTCTTTCTGGCTAAACTTGGCCGATTCCCTGTATTGCTATGTACAGAGCTGGCTAGGATATTTTTACCCCCTTAACTGGCTTTAAGCAATGAAGATGGATGGCTCTAGCAAGGTGCTGATGTGGTCTTTTGACAGGCCAGTGATGCCCCCACAGCTCCCAACAAGTATGTTGAGCAAGGCCGAGTAACACTCCAGAAGGAACATGTGATGTCTCAGGGCCTAGAGACTGGATATCAAAGCTGAAGCACTAAACCTTAAAACGAGACACTTACTCAAGCTGTGCTACGCAGACTGCTCTTCCTGTACACTTCTCTCAGCAGGTAGCAGAGGTGGTATTACCTACTACCTAGCCCAACTCACAGCACTTACCAACTGCACACCACTCTCAGTCAGTTAGCCCTGAGACACTCCCCTCTTCAAGAATTAGTAAAATCCGGGTTCAGCCCTGAATAGAGAGGCCGTTCTTCCACTAGACCACTGCAGACTGAACTTAGGGTCCCCTTGGCTCCCCATGACTACACAGAGGTATTTTTTCTGTGGGATGCACTGGAAGTGGTAGGCTGGAATTACTTATTGGAATTTCAGTAACTTTTCCCTGGGATTACAAATGTGAACTCCTCTGGACTGCAGTGAGGTCCAGAAAGGCTTTCTGTAGGCTATCACTAATCTATCTATAGACTCATCTGTACTCAACATTTCATACAATGGATGGAACCATATAATTATGTGATCTTTTGGGTGATTTTTTTTAAAGTATAATGTTTAGAATGTACCTGTACTTCATTCTTGTGACTGTCTTACTTTTCTCATTGCTAAGACGAAATACCTGACACCCACCGAAGTTAAAGGAGGAAAGGTGTATTTGGCTCAGTATCTAGAGGTTTTAGTCCATGGTCTGAGGCTCCAAGGCAGCGTGACACAGCGGGGGGTATCACTGAGGACAAACCATTTATTTACAGGATGCAGAAGGCAGTAAAGCAGTGAAGCAGCAGCAGCAGCAGCAGCAGCAGCAGCAGCAGCAAGTAATCATAGCAGCTCTTTCATTCTCTTACACTCGATTCAGGCTACTGGCATAGCACTCACACCCAGGATGAGGCAGCTTTAATCCCAGTATCATATCTCCTAGAGGTCCAGCCACCTCTAAAAACTCCTACCTATGACTGTATGAGTCTTTGGTGGATGGGCACTTAAATACAAGCCATAACAGTAATATTCCACTGTATGGATAACCACAAGTTTCCATTCATCAGCTGCAAGACATATGAGTAGTTTTAGCTTTTAGGCTATAAGGCTGCTATCAACACTGGTATATAAGTCTTCTGTGGAAACACGTGTTTTCTACTCTCTGGGCCATAATGACAACTAAGCTAATTTTGACAAACAGCCAGACTGTTCAACTTATAATCACATTTTTTTAAAAAAAAATTTTTTATTTGTTTATTTATTTTGTGTGAGTGGCCAGCTCAGCCCACCAGGGGGCGGGGCTGGCTGGCATGTGGTGCTGGGGGATTGAACCAGGGTCCCTGTGCTTTGCTTAGTTTAGCTTGTTCTAAGTAGGTGCTTTAAACCACTGAGCCATCTCACCAGCCCTATAATCACATTTTTAAAGGGTAATAATGATGCTTTCACTTTTATACTTTGTTTGCAAATTTCCTTTGGGACTAAAGGGTCTTTGGAAGATAAAATACAGAGCAGGGTCTGGTTCGTACTCAGGAGGAAAACCAAGTGTAGTATGTAGGCATTTCTGATCTCTTCCCTCTTCCCTTGGTCTGGGCCTGGTGATGTACACCTGTGACTGCAGCTGCTCCGGAGGTGGAGGCAGAAAGATCCCAAACTGAGGCCACCCTGGACAGTGTAGTGAGACCCTTTCTCTAAAACAAAGGAGAGGCTGCAGTTCAAGGGGAGAGTATCTGCCAATCGTGTGAGGCTCTGGGTTCAATCTCTAGTAACACACACACACACACACACACACACACACACGCATGAGCATATGCATGAGCACACACTAACATAAATTCAAGGCTATGTAAGATAAATTGAGGGCCTTAAAAGAATAGAGATGTACCATATAGAAGTATCTCAAACTCTTACTGGAGCAAAGTTTTTGAGCCACCAAAAAGCTCAAATGTTAATTCTTTTTAAAAATGGAAAAGGAAAACAATGCCAACTGTCAACATTGTACAGTCAGTCTATAATTATGCATTGATTTCCACTCAGAGCAACTTTCAAATAAATATCTAATATACACTTAAAACTAATATATCTTAAACCAAGCTCCTATTCTCTCCCATTCCCCAAGCTTGTTTCCTCTCATGTAATCCCTTATTCCAGTTAGAAAAGCCTGTTGGCTCCGTCTTCAAAATACAACCAGAATTCAATCAAATCATCATCCCTATCAGATGATCATCTCTCACCATGCTTAATACTTTGGCTGCCTAGGTAGTCTTCCCTGGACCAACACTTGCTTACTATGGTCCAGTCTCAAGATATAAAGACAATTAACAAATCTCCTTTGAAAATACATGTCAGATTGTATCACATCTCTGTTCAAAGTCATCCAGTGGCTTCCCATTACCCCTTCCTCATTCTTTTTCATCCATGCCACTTGCCCAAGAGGCTCAAGGATTTTAGCCTGTTTCTACTGCCTTCAACCTTTTTACTTCAGATAGCTACATACAAGTCCTCTTACCTTCTTCAAGTCTTTTGTCATATGCCACCCTATCCATGAGTTGACCTCACCCCACTTAAATTTACAATCACCCACCAAAAAGCTTATTTTATCTTCCTGTCCTACTCTATATTACTTCACAACATTGATCACTAATATGATACCTATTTATTTCTATTTACTCTCAAAAAATTCTATTATGGCACAAAGGTTTGTTTTGCTTACTGCTGAGTTCTGAGCACTGACATACTAGCACGTAAGTACTTGATAATTTTTTTTTAATTATTTATTTATTTATTTGTGTGTGTGTGTGTGTGTGTGTGTGTGGCCAGCTCAGCCCACCGGGGGCAGGGCTGGCTGGCATGTGGTGCTGGGGGATTGAACCGTGATCCCTGTGCTTTGCTAAGCTTGCTCTAAGTAGGTGCTTTAGACCACTGAGCCATCTCACCAGCCCCATTGATAAATATTTGAACAAACAAGTGAACAAATAAAATATGAAATTGCTAAAAAAAAAAAACTGGCTAAACAGAGATCAGAGAAATATTTATGAGGAAATAACATTACTAAACATAATAAAGTTAGGATGGGAGTGGAAAGCATTTCTGGAAAAATACACCACACTATTTCTATAGGTTATTTTAGAAAAATTGCAATCTGGCTTATTTCATTGTTTTTGGAAAGGATCTGTGCATTGCCAAGGGCTGTGAGCTTCCGGAGAATTGAAACTGTGGGAGGTGATCAGCTCCTCCTCTCAGCTGCCACATGTACAAAGACCAGGACTTCCATAGGACTTCCCTTATACTAGGTCCACTTCCAGGATCTTCACACAGTACAGTCCTAGGCATCTAGGCCACTTTCCCAATTAAAACCATGAACTAGTAAAATTCATCTTCAGAAGTTGAGCCACAGAACCTTCAAGCTGAAATGAACCTCCCTCCCTCCCCCCCGGAACCAGGGATTGAAGTCAGGCCCTTGTGCTTTCCAGGAAAGCTCTTATTCTACTGAGGCGTCTCCCTAGCCCCTGAAATGAATCTTAAATTGAGGTATACCAGCCCTTGACAAATTTTAAACACTGGAAGAATAAAGTAAAAAAGTTTATTGTGTTCAAAATGGCTTAAATAGTAATACTAAGTATTTTTCAAGTAGCAAATAATTGTATGTAATAACTGCATCTGAGTTAGAAAATTCACTTTGGAACCAGGCTTCTAAAATTTGAAAACTGGATGTGAGGGCGATCTGGCTGTGACATCTGTCACCCCATTGATCGCCAGGGTTGATTCGGCTAAAATTTGAAAACTGGTAGTATTACTTCATGACACCTGAAATAAAAATGATATAAAAAATAGTATCTCACAATATTAACAACTCCATTCTATCATCCACATTAGATTTAGAAGTTACAGGGCTGGGGAAGTAGTTCAGAGGTATAAGTGCCTGCTTGGCAAGTCCTGAGTTCAATTCCCAGTATTCTCCCACCCCTGCTCTCCCCCCTCAAAAAAAAAAAAAAAAACCAGAAGACGGTGTAACAGATGCTGACATACTATATTCTTGCATTCAGCAAACAAAGTAAATAATGAATATGATGGTTAACCCTGACTATTAACCAAGTCAGCTTGATTAGCCTGAGAAACACGAGGCACATTAGTAAAGCATATTTCTGGATGTATCTTTGAGGCTGTTTCCAGAGATAACCAGCATCTGAAAGGGCCCTTATGGAGCAATACCTCCAGTAGGATGGATGCCTGGATGAAACAAAGACAGGAGAAAGCCCTGTAGCACAGACTGTCTGGCTCTTTTTCTTTGCTTCCTGGCTGCCCTGAAATGAGCAGCACTCCTCTGCCACACCCTTCTGCCACAATGTGTAGTGCAAGTGCCTCATTCCAGCACTACAATAGTAGAGTCAGCTAACCATAAACTGAAACCTCTAAAACTGTGAGCCAAAATAAATCTTTCCTCTTTAAATTATTACTCTAACAGAAAGGGAAGCACTGTTTTTTTGTCATAGCAATGGAAACCTAACACAATGGACAAATTATTATTATTATTATTATTATACCAGGGATTGAACTCAGGATCTTTCGCTTGCCAGCCAAGTGCTTATTATATTGCGCTATCTCCCTGGCCATAAAGATTTTTTAAAAACATGTACCAAAACAAAAGGAAAGAAAACACATGTACCTTTTCCCAAAAGGAGATTTTTCCTTGTCTAGTGTTGGGAATGATGATGATTCCCAAAGTTTTCTGGAAGATATATGAAAAAGCGCAATTCTTTACATATGAAAAGAAGATGGCAGAAGCCCTACAAAGGATACTCAAAACAAGTGTCGCTAGCTGGGCATGGTGGCACATGGCACACACCTGTAATCCCAGCACACAGGAGGCTGAAACAGAAGGTCTGCTGCAAATTCAAGGCCAGCCTGGGCTACAATGTGAGTTCAAGGCCACCCTGAATTGCATAGTGAAAAACTGTCTTTAAAAAACAAAAAACCACTAACCTGTTTTAGAAGTTTTTAGTTATACCAAAACAAGGATTTCTACTCTTCTAACATAATAAGGATACTTTAAAGGTTGAAGCATGTTAAACAACACCACTCAATAGTCACCAGGCATTAAATATCTGTTAGTTGAATAGATACATGAATTCAATAAAGAATCAGTACACATACATATCTATGAAGCAAGGAACTCATTTGGTGTATGTACCTACCAAGCCTAAGAATGAGTTCCCCAGGACCTCAGACTAGCCTATGATTGATTTGTACTGTGCTGTGGACATGGAATTTTATTACTATGTTCCAATACTACTGCCAACAACATTTAGAAGTGAGCAAAATATAGAAAAACAACAAATCTCCAATTTAGCATTTTCACAAAAAAATAAACCTAGCAGAAAACACTTCAAGGAGGAGAGTATTTAAACTCTCCTCTCAGGAAGCAGTATGTTTTAAGTAAAATTCCTATGGGTGGGTGAAATGACTCACTTCATGGTTCAATAAACTTCTTGTGGCTTTAAATTAATAAAACAGCAAAAGGAATGTCAACAAATTTACACTATAGAAAAAACAAATAACATTTGAAAGTTTCCAAATGTATATTACCTGATTCTAGTGAAATCTCAATCCCATTTAATCATTTAATCACACAACAAAAGGATTTTCCAAGAAAGTCAGAAATATCATTTTAATCTGCATGCAAATCTGTGTGGTCACCAACAAGAATAAGCTTAAACAGATCAGCAGTACCACAGTGTTTAAGGACATCAACACTGAGCTCAAATCTTGTCTCAGCCATTTATTAACTACAGTATGTACTATTGTTGTATTTATTTGCTAAACTTTAGGTAATGTATGTAAAGTGCTTAACATCATTCTTGGCAGATTTTAAGGGCTAAGCAAAATAGTTACTAGGTAATCATTTATAATAAACACGTAAAACAAACTGTACTATAGAAAAACAATTTCTGAGCTTCCTTTCAATTCATATTGTCAAAGTTATCTCTTAACTATCTCTGACAATTCTATTCTACCTTAATTCTCCACTTGCCTCTAACTAGTGTTACTACCTCCAATTCTATTCACAGCTACAACAGGCAGTTTCTGAAAACAAAATAACAAAACAAAAAACAAAAAACAAAAGACTAGCTAGGGATATAGCTCAGTGACACAGCACCTGCCTGGCAAGTATGAGGTCCTGAGTTTGATTCCTGGTACCAACAAAAAATAGAAAAACAGAAGACTACCAGCATAAACCAAACAAACAACAAAACACACTGTCAAGCAATTCACTCATGTAGGAATCACCACTTTAAAAACTGAGACAAAGAAAAAAGGGAAAGAGAGAAAAAAGTCAAAGTATTCAAGTTCTTCATTATTGTCTGCAGGAGCCATCAATAACCAGACCTCCTAATGAAAAATACCTCATTAAAATAATTTTCTTTACCACTTATTTAATGATTTCACCATTGCTAGACTGTTTTTAATGTAAGTCCCAACAACTTCTTAAGACTTCTCCTTTCCCATGCATTCCAACAAGTTCAGAATTAGTTCTTCATCATGTGTTTAGACCTCCTGCTGAGAAACATAATTAAAACTAAGCAGGCCACAATCCCAGTTGGTACTAAGATCCTGTCAAATCTTCCAAATGACGCTGTGCCTGGTTTCTCCAAAAACCAGCTCAGTGTTCTGTAAGAAAAACTCAGGGACTGCTCAACTTGATGCTCACTATTCAGTAGATGGCACTGTTCCCTTGGAGCGCAAATTAAATATGCTCCAAAAATCCTGTGCTAGGACCATCAGGTGTCATTTAAAACAACAACAATAACGAGTCTTCTTCAAAGCACTTAACTGAGTCACAATCCCCCCAGAAATACATTCATCAAAAGTTGATGGGTCAAACCAAATACCTTAAAAGAGTGAGGGCAAGTCCAGATCTCAGAGTGCCTCAGAGCCTTTACTATGTCCCACAAATACACTATTTATTTAGGCAATTTTTCTTCCCTATTTTTTTCTGCAATAGCTGTGATGGTTTATCAGTGGTGTGGGACCAGGTCCTTGTCTAGTACACACTTCTCATTAGAGTGTTTAATGGCAGCAAAGAACTATCACTTTATTATCAACATTCATGAAGGCAAATGAAAGATAATTATATTTAACATTCTGATTGAAGATAATTTGTGATACCCACTTAAATAAATCAAGCATTTTAATACAAACATCAGTATGGATCTGACTTTTTAAAAAGTGAAGGAATATGAGTTCTGATTCAGTAATGACATGCTTTTACTCTTGATACTGAATGCCTCCCAATTATAAGGTAATCAATAAGATTTTTCACGCTTCTATTTCAGAACTCTTTCTTAGGAATCTAGAATAGCTTGCATTTATAGTGTAGGGAAAAAATTCTTTCTACTTCAATCTCTAGTTGAAAGTCAACTTCTCACCACACAAGACTCACTTTAAAAATTCTACCTTAAGAGTTAGAACAATGCCTTGACAATAGAAGGCATAAGAAAGCAGGGCATAGGTGGCACATGCCTGTAACCCTTGCAGTCTTGGAGGCTGAGACAGGAAAATGGCAAATTGGGGCTCTCGTGAGCAATTTAGGGACTAAGCAAGATCCTGTCTCAATAAAAAATTAAAAAAGGACCAGGAATGTGTCTCATGCACAGCACTGGGTTCAATCGCCAGTTCCATTAAAAAAAAAAAAAAAAAAAAAAAAAAAGTGGCCAGAGAAAGGCAAGGTTAAGAGGAACAAAATGATTTAAAAAGCCGGGAGTTGGGGCCGGGGAGATGGCTCAGTAGGATAAACGCTTGACTGGCAAACGCAAGGATCTGAGTTCAATCCCTGGTTCCG
>NW_004524618.1:10131390-10146065 GCF_000260255.1 Octodon degus | reverse complement strand
AAAAAAACAAAAAACCACATTAAAAAGCCGGGAGTGAGCCTGAGGCATAAGAACAACATATTTCTTCTTTGTCTTTCCACTATTTTGCTTTGCCACTGTCTTTTCCCTTTCCACCACCTATTTGCTCCAATTCATCTACAACAAAAACAAACAAAAAAACCCACAAGGATTCTTTCTTCAAAGCACTTAACTGAGTCAAAGATAGGTGGTGTAACCAGTGAAGCGATCCACTTATCCAAAGCTCTTAGTTCCATTTAAATTACCTGAGCTCTTACTAATGCCCTTTCCCAACCACTTATTTATATACTAAAAGGCTGAACTTACAGAGCCCTTTTCTCACATACGCATAACACAAAAGAAAATAGAAGTTTTAACATAATGCAGCTAATAGCTGAATTCCAAAGTATTGAAAGTAGAGTGTTTTTAAAAGTTCCTAAGGAAGCTGGGCATGGTGATACATGTCTGTAATCCTAGCACTGAGGAGGAGGCTGAGGGAAGAGGTCAAGGCCACTCTGGGCTACATATCAAGTTTGGGGCCAATCTTTACTATATAGCAAGACCCTGTCTCAAAAAATCAAAGACCCTACAGAGGCCTTGAGCCCAAAATATGCTTTTTTTTAGAGCTAGGGGTCCAACCCTGAGTATCACACACGACAGGCAAGCACTTCCTCCCCAGACAACAGACCAAATATACTTCTTTAGACATAGCAAGTTAGCCTGATTATCTTCTCCTTGAGGAAACTGGGCAAATCTATCTTTCTGCTATGGTAGTCACTCCAGCAGCTAAGAAAATGACAGGATAAGAAAAACTACATAAATAGGAAATGCTCACACATCCTGTGCAAGCACGAGCCACTGAGAGGAGCATCACAAATATACTGCTGATGGTGGCAGATTCAAAGCACAAAGCTACAGAAACAGGCAAGTCTTTAACTGATTGCTCTGCTGTTTGTTGACATAGTATTGCTATGCAGCTGAGGCTAGCCTGAAACTCAGGCAATCCTTCTGCCTCAGCCTCCCAGAGTGCTAGAATTCAGGTGTGCACCACTGAGCCTGGCCTCCAACTGTGTGCCTTCTATACTAGAATTCAGCAGAATTTAGCAGGCAACCAACAGCCACAAGAACTGAATTATACAGGCTGACTCACATCTACACTATCCTTTCTCCTGCCATCCAAGGAAACAGTACTTTCCTGGTCAGACAGGAGAGAATACAGAATCACAGGATTAGTTTAAAGCAGATGAGAATTAAAATAACACAAAATCATGTATGTTTCTTGTAGTCAGGGTCTAATCTTGTCTAATTCAGTGCTCACCCTGATGCCTATTTTCTGTAAGGTACAATGTGAGCATTCAAATTAATCTGATTTTATGAATACAAGACTTGAGATACTAGTTTTAAGAACATTATTTTATTGCCCTTAAACTTTTTGTAATTATTTTTACACTGGTTGATTGTGAGAAAAAACAGGAATGCCCATTACAGAAAACATGAGTTTCATAACTTGGATTCAAATTCTAGCCATGTTTGAGGAAACAGAATTCTTAAATGCTAGCTAAGGTACACCTACACAATCATATTTTCAAGCCTACGGTCAGGGATTTGAAACAGCGGTTTCAAAGTTCATTTACACCAGCAATCCCTAGCATTTTTGACTAAGCTTTAACAAAAGCCAACATCAAAAACCAAAAGTGTAACATGTAAGATGGCAATATCTATCAGTTTGACATTAAAGCTCAATTTAGGTCTAACCCCATTATAAAGATAAAAGCAAATGCTGAAGCCTGTATATATACCTTGGTTCAGCTCTTAGCTTAAACTAGTCTATGCTGCTTTCTCCAGAAGTAAATTCATAAGAACGATAACCTTTTCAAATCAAACACAGGTTTCATGTTATTACCTTCTAATCATGTACTACTATTTAAATTATGCCAAATAACTCTTGAAAGCTACATTCATTCCAAGATTACTAGGATACTCTTCATTAAGTAAATTACATCTGAGAAGGCTGAAAGAGATCATTAATGGAAATTTTCAAAGATATTCAACCAAAAATAGTTAAAGAACACAGCTCTCATTATCAATGCTACCATCTAAGGTTTTAAGGTAAATTAAACAATATTTCTTTAACATGCAAATATTTCAATTGTGCAATTAATTTTGAGCTTTATTTTGAGACTTGTCCAGCTATAAAAAGAGCATTGTTAACATACACAAAATAAACAAAAAGCCACAAAACCTTCATTCTCTAACACTTTTTTTAAACAGTTGGTACTCAATTAACATTTGTCAAACATTGGTCAAATGTATAACTTTTTACTCTACCTGAAAGAAATTGAATCCCCAAGTGGTATGGTCACACATAAACACGCAGTGTCCATTAATTAGCTATCACCAGAAGAAAAAACAATTACCATAATTCCTTATTCAGGAAGATACATTCCAAGACCCCCAGTGAATGCCTGAAACCACTGATTGTACTAAACTTCACATGTGTTGATGTTTTTTCTATACATGTATACCTGTGATAAAGCTAATTTATAAATTATGCATAGTAAGAGAGTAACAACAACTAATAATACAACTGAAACAATACGCTGTAATTAAAGTTATTTAAAAATTATGAATTTTTAAAATTTTCCTCTTAATATTTTTTGGACTGCAATTAAACACTGATAACCAAAAACTGTGAGGAATAAAACTCAAGATAAAAGAGAACTGTTACAAATTCATCTAAAGGATAACACTTATTTTACTCAAGCCACCGTTAATGAAAGACTTCTAACTTGTGTGTGTGTTTGTACGTGTGTATGTTTAATGTGTTTAGTACAGGCTCTACAGGGTCTCACTATGTAGATCGGACTCATAGTGATCCTCCTGTTTTCAGCCTCTCAAGCACTGGGATTACAGGCGTGCCCACCATACCCAGTCTCAATCTCCATCTCAGTGAGCCCCAGGGGCTGCACCGGCACAGCATGCCCGGGTTCGAACCCTGTTCCCTGAGTCTGCCTAAGCAGGTGCTTTAGTCCCCTGAGCTATCTGCTTGGCCCTATGTGTTTTAGAGAGAATTCTGGATGTATACAAGCCATTACAGCAAAAATTTAGGATTGTCTTAGCTTTTGGCCAAGAGAATTTAACTTCTGGCAGAACCCAAAAAATTTTATAACAATCTCATCCATAAATACTATGGGAGCATGCCTGTAATCCCAGCTTTTGGGAGGCTGTAAACAGGAGGAGACTAGGAGTCTGATCTAACAGTGAGACCCTGAACACCCTGTATACCCTTCCCTAAAATACTAAAAAATAAAAAATAAAAGAAGAATTAATACTATGAGATGGCCCCTAAAATCAAATGACAAGAGCGGTAACATAAAAAACAGGAAATAAAGTATAACATTCATTTTTAATGCAAATAACATAACTGAATCTAGGACTATTTATCTTCAAATTGAGTTTCACCAATTTCAAATAATTCTACTTTTAAAAAGAAGAGCATTGTTGATTAGACATGCAAAGTTTTTCTCTTTGGGCCTGGCATACAGCTCAGCAGCACAACACCTGCCTGGCAAGCACAAGGTCCTGAGTTCAATTTCTGGTATGAAAAACAAAAGTTTTCTTCTTTTTAAGATCTACAAATTTAATATACCCAAAGGAATTTAAATAGCAGTAAACATTAAGAAAACCAAATGGTGGAAGAGATTAGTAACCTGTGTCTTGGAGACAGCTTGCACTTTTTTTATTCAGTGCGTTGTTTTTATTATTCCCTAATATTACATTTCACTATACTGTCAGCAAAGAACATATCAGATATCAGTTATAACTTTTATTTATTTATTTTTTTTTTAAATGTGTGTGTGTGTGTGTGGCCACCTCAGCCCACCAGGGGGCGGGGCTGGCTGGCATGTGGTGCTGGGGGATTGAACCGTGGTCCCTGTGCTTTGCTGAGCTTGTTTTTTAAGTAGGTGCTTTAGACCACTGAGCCATCTCACCAGCCCAGTTATAACTTTTAAAAGTTCTTAACTTATAATTAATTTCTTTGTTCTACATACTACAGTGAAGCAGCAATAAACATAGTGTCCTGAAGAATGTCAGTGATAAAGACTAAGCCACAAACTACCTCTTTCCATTTACAGTACCTTTTAGGATGCAACTCAGGTGGTATTTGGAACAAATTTAAATTTAAATCCACCCTAGGTTGATATGGTACTGGAAATCAGAACAAGGATCAGGCCTGTCGGCTTAGTGCACAAATTAGTGCTGTGTCAACTGGAGCCCTATCCAGCTGGCAGAAGTAAAAGTAAGACTAGCATCTTTAGTACTAATTAAAAAGAACACATTCTAGACAAAACTCTAGCATCACAACTATACCTATGGTGTATGTATCAAGAAAATCCTCTTCCAAAATCAAAAGTTGACTCAGTGAAGATTTATCACTATCTTTCAAATTAAACACAACTGGTGATAATTAATAGGAGAGGGTGTGGCTAACCTGAACGTGCAGTTAATCCTCCCTAGAATACCATGGAGATCTTTCACTGCTGTGCAACCATTACTATAGATCAGTGATGGAGAACCTTTTAGAGCTTTCATTGACACCAACAGTGCACTGTCACACGTGTGCCCTAAGTCTGTCATCACTGCGGTAGCAGCCAGTGGTTACACAGGCTCACTCCTGAGCCAGACTCTAGGTTCTGAACTAGCAAGGTACTTAACCTCTCCATGTCTCTAGTTACTCACTAGGTTATTGGGAGGATGCAGTAAATTAAATCATATAAAACTCTCAGGAAAGTGCCTGACAGAGGTACAGCAAATATATACAGCACAGGCTGTAAAAAGTATTTGCTGAATCTTCAGTGTTGGGTAGCACGACATAAATGTCTTCAAAAAGACGTCATTTTATACACCAATGATGATAATACCTACTGAGTACAAACTCTATTCTTACCACATATAACACACGTAACAGTTTTACTAAGCTAAATTCTACTATGAATAAGCATAAGACTCTGCCAACTTTTTAAGAGTTTTTACCTGATTTCCTTTCTTAGAAGAAATGCTGCTTCTGCTCTGGCGATTTACATATACACTGCCCACTACTTTGATACTGCTCTGGCATAGGAGACATTAACCGGCTAACCTGAAAATTTGTAAATATCAAAAGCACTTGGCAGGGGGCTGGTGAGATGGCTCAGTGGTCTAAAGCGCCTACTTAGAACAAGCTTAGCTAAAAGCACAGGGACCACGGTTCAATCCCCCAGCACCACATGCCAGCCCCAGCCCCTGGTGGGCTGAGCTGCCCCCCCCCACACGTAAATAAATAAAAATAAAAATAAAAGCACTTCGCAGACAGGCCTACTTCAGGATACCTCACAACCTCAGTAATTGGACACCACACAGTGTCTAGGTTTTAGGGCTCTGTTAATATTTACAAGGGTTGTTGAAAATGTCATGTTCTCTCAGTCCCCAAAACACTCTACTTTTGCTTTTACAAAGAATAAATCTGTATCACTGAACTAAACTCACATTCAGGTCTGGGGATATTGCTTAGTGGAACAGAGCCTGCCTGGTAAGCGAGAGGTCCGATTCCCAGTGCAGAACAAAACAAAACACATTCATCCCATATAACATTATTGAAGAAAACAGAAATGGAAAAGTGTACAATTTTCTCATATTTTACACTCTAAAAATATAATCTCATCATGCAAAATAAGTATTTCCAAGTGTCATATGATTACCTATGTCATGTACCAATTGTCATCCAAACATTTCCTGATGTCAGACGTGTAAAAACCTAAAATACATTAAATGACTCATAACCAAGTATCTCAAGAAATCCTTAAATTATCTTTAATGTTTAAAATAGATATATTGCTACTTTTCCTTTGAAAGCAAGTATCAAAAGGCCAGCCCTTCAGGTCAATTTTAAGTTGGTATAGACTGAACTGTAGAGTGACGAAAATGAAATGTGGCAATTTTTTTCTGGCTTTTTCAGTACAGTTAATCTGCTCGATTTATGGAAATGAGACACACTGCAAATACAATGCGATGAAGACTTACATACAAAATCTTCCTACAAATACTCCCGAAGTCATTTAACCCTACAGAATAAATCAGTGCATAACAACTAGTCAAGTCTTTTTTTCTAAGCAAGTATCTTAACTAGTATCTGAACGACAAACTGCACTCACTGTACTCTCGCTTTAATATTCACTAGAAGCCTTCTAAAACCAAAATCAAGATGTACTCAACACAATGTAGATGGAATCCATTCCAAGAAAGGCAACCATTTCAGACCCCTAACTCTAAAATGTCACATAATTCAATGTAAACATGCACACCCATTTATGCAGCTGGCCTCATGCCTCAGAATCTTAGCAATTCCTTTACTAACTTTGCATATAATCCTTACTCAAAGCCTCTTGGGTGAGTTAAATCCCAGACCACTGCAGCAGGTCAACTGCAACAGCACAAGTGCCAAGAATATTAGTGGTTTTCCTCACGCTCCCATTTTAAACAGGAATCTACTTGCAATTAAACCTGCAAACAACAAAAAAGTTCACCTGAGGGCATTCTTGCCCGTTTACCAGAGGCCCGGCTCTTTCTACCTGTCTGCAGTCTTATCACAGCTCTACCAGCATACCTCCAAAGTGGCTGGACGCGCCCCAAGCACCAGCAAACCAGACCTGCTGCCAAGTCGGCTTGTCACCCCCTGGCAAGGAGTGCAACCTAACGCGTGTACGTTTGTAGGGGTGGCGCGCGTGTGTGTGTGTGTGTGTGTGTGCGCGGGCGGGGCCATAATGAGGATGTAGAATAGAGAAGAAAAGTGGCTGAACACTCTCAACTTTTTAACACAAGCTTCTTTAAATGAGAAAAACAAAACAAAGCCCAAACAAACCACCCCCTCCCTTCCTCCACCCCTCCCAAGCGCGGGAACCTCCGACCGCCCGGTGCGCACCCCCGGGCCGGGTCTGAGGCACCGGGCGAGCGCCGCGCTTCAACTCCCGCGGCGCAAGGAAGTCGAGCGAGCGGCCCGCCCGACGGTCCGACGCCCCCCGCGGGGTCACTCGCGCGCCGCGGCCGCGCCAGCCCGGCGGGGTTCAGCTGAGGCCGCAGGCACAGCCAAGGGGCCCCGCCGCGCGCGCCCCGGGACGGTCTCCCCGCCAGCCTCGCCCCGCAGGATTACCTCGCCGCGCCGCCAGCTTCGTGCTCCCGCCCTCCGCGCAGCCGCGGCCCGGCTGCCGCGAGCTCGGGGTACGCCGCCGCTGCCTCTCAACGCCGCTCGGTCGGGGGGAGGGCTCGCGAAGGGGAGGGGGCGTGAGGAGGCAGGCAGGGAGGGAGGGACCTGGCCGCCACCCGCAGCTGCGGGAAACGGCGACACCTGGGTCGCCGCGGCCTTTGGCGCTTGGTATTCTAAAAATATAATTTAAATCTACTACTCCTCGCCCCCCGCCCCTCCCCGGGCGACCGTTAAGGGCTGGCGGCTCGCGCTCCGGCGGGACTGGCCGAGGTGCCCTCGAGCGTGCCTTGGCCCCGCCCCGCGCCCGCCCTTGGCCCCGCCCCGCGCCTGCCCTAGGACCCGCCCCGCGCCCGCCCTTAGCCCCCCTCACAGGCCCGGCCCCAAAGTGCCCGTGTCCCGCCTCCTCTCGACCCCGCCCCTATCGGGGCCTGGCCCCGCCCCCAGTGACCCCTGCGCGATCTGGCTACGCCCCCGCAGCCCCCTTCCGGGCCGCAAGCGCCGCGGCGCCTGTGCGGTGGCTGCCGCGAGGGCCTCACGTTCTGCGGCGGGAGGGACTAGCTGGGGAGCGGTCTGGCGCCTCTGCTCTGCCCTCCTCCGGCCGTGCAGCCTCGACCCCGACGGAAACCCGGCCTCCTGGAGGAGGGGCGCCTCGGAAACGCCTCGGGCCAGCCTGAGGGCGAGCCCCCGACGCGCCCGGCCGAGCCGCCGCGCCGCCCCAGCGGGCCTGGCTTCTCTCTCGCCTGTGGGGGCGCCGGCCGCCGCCGCGGACCGGCTGCGCGCGAAGGCATCCGCAGGGCCAGCTTCTGGGCCGCGCTGCCGCCTGGTTCCTCGCCGTGTAACCGCAGAGAGCTGACCTCTTGGGGTTCGCTGGCCGCGGGTAAATGAGTCGAGGCCGCCGAACTTCGCAACACTCAGTCGCCGGGCTCGGGATCCAGCCACAGGTGACACCCGGCCGCCCAGCGCGCAGCCCAGGCGCGGCCCGCAGCCAGCCGGCTCGGAGCGGACCCGGAGACGCGCTCCTGCCCACCCACGGCGAGCACACGCTCCCGCGCTCGGCCGTCCTCGCACGACTGCACCCGCGCGCGCCAGTGATTCATGGTCTCTCGGGTGAACCCCACCCTAACGCAGAACAAACTTCATTCCCCACCCTTATCTGCCGTCTTCTCCCAGCACTGGCGACAGTCCACTCACTGCATTTCCTTCCTCTGCAGACTCGTCCAGTACCACACACCATCCCCCTCATCTTCATCTCCCTGTCCCCTAAAAATGTGCTAATTAAATGTAGTTTCCTCTTCCCACGTATGAAATGTGGGAAATAATCTTGTCTTGGCACGAGCTGTGATTCGTTTATCTTCATTTGCTCGAAGGCTATAGGAATTTTAGCTACCACCATCTCCCATTTGTTCAAAAAATCGAACGGTGCCTTGTTTTGAAATATTCCTAAACAATCGTGGGGAAGGAAGACTTCCTGCCTTTAGAGAGGAAACAATATTTAGAAAATGCTCGGCTTGACATTCTATTCGGCATTTAAAAATATCTGCAGTGTTCCAGAGAGATACTGGGAGTGGCTTTATGTTTTCGTGCATTTAAAAAGAAAAAGAAAAAAAAAGCTTTGCATGCATCCATATTAGCCTTTTAATGATTAGTGCCCCCCCACACACAAAGTATACCAAGGGCATCTCTCAGATCATAGGCTTCACTATACAGGGCATTTGCCACTCAAACCTAGACCCCACCATCACCAAAGCAAAACAGATTCATAATCGTTTTCAGCTTGTCGGCTGAGCAGTCTTTCCCGCGACCATTCCCTTTCCCACAGCTCCTGAGCAAAATGGGTAAGCGATCTGCCTACCCGCTGAAGATGCGAAGCCTCCGCGGTGCAGGGTAGCAGGCGCTGTCTCTGTCTTCCTTTCCTCGGTGCAGCTTCTGCAGTGCTCCCTGCACAGAAACCCGCTGCAGCCTCGGGCCAGCGGCGGCGGCGGCGGCGGCAGCCTCTCCCAGTGCTGAGTAGTAAAGTGTAGGACTTGGTAGAGACTCCGCAGTTACCAGTAGGCGCTTGCTTCTGAGAGGAGGCGGAATCTTTCTTAAAGGAATGGGTTTTGTTTTTTCCTCCTCTCTATTGCTTCATCGGAGAGCGAAAGGGTGGAAACGAGGAGTGTTTTTAGATCGAGTAAAACAGTACAGCTGTGAGAGGTCAAGGTTAAAATTATCTGGGTGACTGGGGGACAGGCACTGATTTTAGCGCGAGTCAATGAATCACTGGAAGCACTAGCTTTAAAGAGCCCTGCTGACTTCAGACACGGAGGTTAATGGCAAAAATAAAGATGTGCGCCTTGAAACTGTTTAGCAATCTGCTTATGTTTAATTTCCAATCATTGTACATTACGATAGAAACGCTATTTAAAACTGAATACAAGAATGGAAAGAATAATAAACTTACGGGACTGGCAGCGATTCAAGACCTACTGACAAACATAAACGTCAGTATTAGAAAACATGTTATTGACAGTTGAATGTATATTCATGTTATAAAAATCACAATAAACTATGATATCTAAAATAATTTTAGAAAATGAGTACGGTGCTATTTCAGTGACAATCCACAGGTCAGCAAGGTTAAACTCAAGTGGCTTAGCTTACGCTAAATGTGTGTGACTATTATTTAGACTATTAAAATGTATCCACATGAGTCTATTATTTGCAATAAATATCCCTTGATTTAAGTACTGCACGTCTATGATTTTTTTCCTTCGTAGGTGAATGTAGAGATGTTTTCTTAAAATATGAAGAGAAAAATACTGAAAATATTCTGCTGATAATTTTCATTGCACACTCTTTGTTGATCACCTGTGTGGACTTGAACAAATGAGGAACCTCATTTGGTCTTTAGTTCCTTATTTTGTAGAATGTGGAAGTTGGATTGAAGTTTCCCAAGGGCCTTCAACATTCCAAGATACTTTTTATGACTTTATATGTGTGTATTTTGGTTGTTCAATGAAAATCCGTCCCACTCTAAATTACTTTTCCTGAAAGCATAGATTAAAATAAACCATTATTTTTAAATGCATACCCACTGTTTGCTATTTACTACTAATTTAAAATTATTTTCCAAAACAAAGAATCATTTTGTGATCCAGCGAATGAACGTAATGCCATCTGAATTATGATTGTACCACCGACTATGATCAATTTCTCTCATGCAGAACCTAACTATATTTTGTTAAGAGTACCAACTGACTGAGGTAACCTGATGTATGTTAAATATAACTGAGACACATTCACCCTCCTCAGATGATAGAGTTGGAACATATGCCAGAGCTCACCTCCTCAAAATCTGTAATTTTACAAGTCAGAAACAGAAACCTGGAAAAGCAAAATAGCAACGGTATTAGGGATAGAGCTAGGATTAACTTCACACCCAAAGCAAATAAATTTACAATGCGTATTTATGCTGTTTCACTGTTAGGGGCTGAGCAGGACCTGTCACAGCAACAAAGAGTAATTGCACTCAATGACACTTTGTGTACAGATATATAAGCTAAAGAAACATATGAAACGAGTACAGTTCATGTCAGTTTAATATAAAATTTGCTTTCGGGTTTGGAGGTGTTTAAGCCAGTAAGACAAATTTTAGAAGAGGAAAAGTAAAATGTTAGACAAGGAAGAGGAGGGAAGAAGGGAAAAGAGAAGAAAGAAGAGGAAGAGCAAAGGGTTGATGAGTCCCTAGCACCTGTTAGCACACTGCTGCTTATCTGCCACCCAAACAAGACCCTCACCCACCTGCCAAGTGTTTCTTTGTACCCATTCTTGCTTCTTCCCTCCTGTCTACATCCTCAACAATGCCTGCCTTGGGGAAAAGTTCTCTTTTGGAGCTAGGGAGGGGAAAATATTACAGAAAGTTACTTGTAACCTTTGGAAAGGCTTTTTGGATATTGAAGTCTATGGGCTCTGTCCTCTGTTTCCCCTTAAGCCCTGAGCTGGTGTTCCTGAGAAGGAAGCTGGCACTAACCCAAGCCCAGCCACACTACTTTCAGGGAAACGTTAATGTCCAAATCTGTATTATTTTAGATAACATGGCAAATTTCTTGTTTTGTGTACCTGGAGGTAAAATTTATCTCTTAGGTTAAAAAAGCCAAGAAAATGCCTCCTACAGGGAGGCAATGGAAGGAAATCAGTTGCCCAGCTTCACATCTGTTTTTGTTTATCTTGCTTCGCTGCAAGGCAGTTTTCATGTCATCTAAGTGGGAATGAACAATGAAGAAAGTGGTGTTTATCTGTATAATTCAAAGCAAGCACCCTGAAAAAAATTGAACTCATTTCTTTGAATCTTCCCCTAATATGAAGCAGTTTCTTATGTAAAGATACTTAATAGACACTTTTTAAACATGAATACACTATTTAGTGAGTGAATTGTCCCCAAAATACCCTGAAACTGATTACAAAGTGTTTTTGTTTATTTTTAATTTGCATTGTCCAAAACAACTGACTCTATTTTAAACTTCCCCTTTCTAACACAGCCATGATCTAAGAGACACAGTCTTCTTTCTGTAGAGCTCTTCAGACATGCCTGATTTGTATTCTCCAATTAAATTGTAGCCACAAATCTCCACAAGAACCCTGGGTAGATCGAGCAGTAAGAGAAACACTTTCTGCCAAGAAAACACAGGCTTCAGTTTCAAAATCCTGGTGTTCTAGTTCTAGTTGTGAGAGCAACTGGTTATGTGACCTCAAACAAGTTTTTTGACATGTTTCTGCCTTTGTTTAGCCATCTTTTAAGTGGTGCTGGTGGATTATAATACCTGCTCTACCTATTTCATAGAGCTGTTGTGAAATTCAAATGAGATATAAATGTAAAACTGTTGGAACCTTTCAAAGCTAAACCTAAGCATAAGGTATTATTATAGGCTAATGTATTTTAAATCAATTTTCTAGCTCAAGGGACTTTACCCTAAACAACCTGTTTTACTACTTATTGTTTTAGAAACCAAACAAGTTTATCTCTCTTCTCTCACTCTGTGTACACACACACACACACACACACACACACACACACACCCTCCTGCTGTTCCCAGTTTAACAACTTCTCTGCTTTGAAGATTTATTCCTGGGCTGGGAAATAGGCATCTGCAGTTGAGTATGAAGAACTGAAGAGGTTATGAGTGCTCTCTCCCTATCCCAGCCCATCCCCAAATTTACTTTTTCAAAGTTCTCAGACAGAAAAATAAACTTAACTAAGCACAGCAGCCTTTTCATACTACGTCATGTATTTGACCAATGGGTTAGATGAGCTATTCATCTCAGACGGCCCTGCCTGCATACGTTTTGAAGACCCTTTTATGCAAAGCTTGTCTGGAAAGTACTTGGGGAACAAGACAGGGAGGACTGACATGGAACTCATGCTAATGAGTTCTCTACTCCCTGAGGAGACATAATCAGGGCAAAAGACTCCAAGATTCATCAACATATTTTATTAGAACTATGTGACCTATATGGTTTATTTTATTTTCTAGATTTATTTATTTATTTATGTTTTGAGACAGGGTTTTGCTATGCAGTGCAGGCTGGCTTTGAACTCGTTTTGTAGCCCAGGCTGGCCTCAAATTCTCAGCAATCCTTCTGCTTCAGTCTCCCAAGTGCTGGGATTACAGGTGTGGGCCACCATGCCTCGCCTCTGTATAGTTTATTTTAAAGGAATTGCCTCAGTTAAATACCTGACAGACCCTGTAAATTGTTCATGTGATTGAGTTTAATAAATTCCTGTGACTTTTATGGAAATCACCTCCAGGATCTTATTTTTCTGTGTAATTGTTTTCATTTGTCTGTTTTCTATTTGGTGACTTAAAAATTATCATGACTAAATAAATAAACAACTGCTACCAATATGATGCCCTAATGAGGAGTCATTGATAGATCAGACAGTTGGGCCTGGTGGCACACACCTGTAATCTCAGAACTTAGAAGGCTGAGGCAGGAGGATTTCTGTGAGTTTGAGGCTAGCCTGGGTTACAAAGTGAGTTCAAGGCCAGCCTGCACTGCATATTGAAACTCTATCTCAAAAAGAGAGAAAGGAAAAAAAAAAAGTTGGACATAAAAACTCATAGGAACTCAAACTATGACTCAGTCTTTTCTTCGTGTGTGTGTGCGCGCACGCGTGTATGGTGGTGCTAAGGATTTGAACCCAGAGCCTTCATACTGTGCTACATTCCTAGTCCTTTTAAAATTTTTCTTTTTTATTCCTGAGACAGGATCTTGCTAAATTTCCTGGGCTGGGCTTAAACTTGCAATCCCCCTGCCTCAACTTCCTAGAATTCTGGGATTAGAGTCATGCACCACCTGCATCCAGCAGAGCCATTGATCTCTATGTAGAGAAACTAAAATTAATGCATAGGATACAGTCATTGTATGAAACTCAAAATATATCAGTTGCATGTACATTTTTTTCATATGGTCATGTGTCATAAAACTTCAGCTAGTCACCTTAAATATTTATATTACATGATCTTAGAACAAGTATCTTAATCCTTATGCCCTGATTTCTAGAATATGATCAGGAACCAACAGTTACAAGGTCATTTGGAGAGTTTTCCAGATTTACTGAATTGGAATTCTTTGAGATGATGTCCTAGTCTGAGGATGCTTGACCTCCCTTTGCCCATCACTGGCAGGCGAGTCCTGTGCAGGCCTGTGGAAGCCCCACTGTCCTACAGAAAGAGGGCATGCTGAGTCCCAGAGCCAGGGTGCTTGAGGTGTAGTTGGTTCCTTCTTATTGTGTGAAATGAGTCAGAACAGGATGATCCTAGCTGCGTCTTCTCTACTTTGTAACCATGGGCAAGATAATCTCTCAGAACCCTAGTAATATCCTCATTGTAAGATACCTATGTGATAGCATTGTTGTGAGAATTAGATGATATAGCTATGAGAGTTTGTATTCTAGTGGTGGAACTGAAGTTTATGTTCCTCTTTCCTTGTTCAAAAATGAGTTCCCAGGTACATTCTTTTTGTACAGGGCTCTGATGTGCTTGGTCAAGCAATATGAACTCCTGCTTTAATGATAGCTAATATTTTGAGTTTTTAAAACATGCCAGAGCTTAGGGGTAGAGGACCTCCCTAGCATATGCCCAGTGTGTGAGTTCAATTCTCAGCACCAAAAACCATAAAACATGCTAAAACTGGGAGGTATATAGAGATACAATTTCATTTCTTACCTGCTATGCCCCTTACAGGTGAGTACTATCATCGTTTTCACTTTTATAGATGAAGAAACAGCCTCAGAGCCTCAGTGTTACTTAAGTAACTTGCAAAGCCATGTTAGAACTGGGAATCAAAGCCAGCCTTCTGACTCCAGAGCCTAATCACTATTGTCCTGCTTGTTCAGTCGGTGCTTAAATTCCAATATATATGATCATATGTGTGAATATATAATTCCAATATATATGAT
>NW_004524618.1:10128725-10131290 GCF_000260255.1 Octodon degus | reverse complement strand
TATATATATATATATATATATATATATATATATATCAGCCTCATTGGAGGAATAAGCAGTTACAAAAATGGAGTTTATTAATACAGAAGGCAAAGTGACAAGTGAATGTCCTAAATCCTTTAGTATTTTTGGAGGGTTAGTTCTAACCCTAGCACCTAGGGCCTCATGTGTGCTGAGGGTCTAGTCCAGCAGTGGGCAGTGCCCTCCCCCATAATTTCCTTACTTTAGAGACCTTCCATACTTGCCTATAATGGAGCACGGCACACATAATAGGCATTCAAATTTAATTGTTGAAAGAAAGAGCTTGTGGCAGTGCACAATTTAAGCAGCTGACATACCCAAACCTAAGTTTTTAAAAAATGTTTTATTATTTATTTATTTGGTATAGGGTCTTGCTACACAGCTTGGACTCATAATCTGAGCCTCCCCAATGCTGGGATTACAGGTGTGCACTACCACACGTAGTTTCAGTGGCCAGCATGCTGTGTGGTGCTGAGGATAGGACCCGGGTCCTTGTGCATGCCAGGCACGTGCTTAGATCGCCAAGCTATCTCTCCAGTCTCCCAAACCTAAGTTTTTAAACAAAAATTGCAGACCAAATTGGTCAGCTTTTCCAGATCAGCCTCTATTTGGACCTAACTCAAGTCTCCAAATCTCAGAGCTACTAATAATGGCATTATTTGCAACAAACAGCTCTCAAGCCCTTGTGGTACACAGTATTCTAGTCTGGCACTGGGAGGGTTACAGAAAACCCTGAACTGTATCATATGGCCTAAGTATCTAGTTGGGAAATACTATGCAAATGTACGAAGCCACTAGATTGCAAGATCACCTTATAGAAGATAATAAATGTGAAGCTCCTAGCAAACAGTAAACAGAATGAACAACAGTAAATGTAATTAACTGCCTTATTATCATTATCTTCTATTTTAATAATTGTTGAGACATGATTGTTTTATTAACAATATGAAAAAATAAAAATTATTTTAGCTATCATTTAACAAGGGCTTGTGGCAAGGACTGCGTTTAGGCTTCCGTAGACATCACCATTCATCCTGCTCTTAGCTCTGTGCAGTCTGGAGCACGAGTCCTGCTTTTCCAGAGTTCACAAAGCTTAAGTAACTTGCCCAAGGTGCGCACTTAATAAGTAAATGGAATCAGGGAAGGGAGAGGTCGATTCCTGTTGCAGAAAACAGAGACAGTGTCTCCGAATAGCAAGAGCAGAATTTTCGCGAGGGGAAGCATGGGAAGGGGCTTTCCAACGATGGAGGTGGGGGAGGCACAGGATGTCACTCTACAGGACAGTCCCATAGTGCTCTGCTCAAGGATATGCTCTTGGTGAATGCATGCATCGGGTCCCTTAGCTGGAGAGGGACAGGGAGGCTGAAGTATGTTGATAGAATTGTGCCTAAACCTGTTCGCCTGGAAGGAAGAGTTTGTGTAGGCCAAAGTTAGGATCTATGTAGTCTCCAAACACATAACTATGCACTTACTCTTAGCCAAAAGCTCCAAGAAGGAATTTAACCTATTACCCTGAAACCCTGAGCCCTCATTTCCACAGAGCTGTTTAAGTCGCCCCAGCTCCAGTTACCTTGCATTAGACCACTCTGATTTTCACTCACTGAGGCGAGAGTGTTGGTGGAATTCCTGCTGTGTGCCAGCCACTTTGGGAAGCACTATGGAAAGGGCAGTGAAGGTGTTGTGGGTTTTTTTTAATGAAACAAGTCCAGTATATTTTAATTGACATGTTTATTTTTGCATACATTGCAGGTTTGACCCTCAGTTCATCTGTGGGACCGTGAAATTGGTTCCGTTTGCTTTCCACAGTGGATACATAATTAACCTTGCTTATTTCTGAAGAACAAGCAACTCAACCTGCATTGCCAATCCAGCCACAAGGCCCAAGGGTTGTCCATGGGCACTATTTTGAGAGTATTGAAATCCCAAGAGGGGCTGGGGGGGTAGCTCGGTGGTCTAAGTTCCTGCCTGGGGAGCGCAAGGACCCAGGTTGGAGCCCTAGTACCACATGTTGCATGGGTCCACGTTGGGCCAGCCCAAAACTGGGCATGGTGGCACACACTTGTAATCCAAGCACTGGGGAGGCTGAGACAAGAGGATCACTACAAGTCCGAGCTGTGTAGTGAGACCTTGTACCAAATAATTAATTAATTAATTTTAAAAGAGAGAGAGAGAGAGACCAAGAATCGTCTCAACTGCTGGTGTGGGTAGCCACCCCTGAGTCTTGGGAGGTCCTTGCCTACCTCTTGTCAGGGGTCTTCCAGCCATACGCATCCCATGGCCGTGCCTCATTGAGTCACCAGAGGCCCCCTGCCTGGGAAGGTCTGGGCCAGATGCGAACTGCCCCCACTGTTGCTGCTGAGGTGCCTTGCTGGGTTCCTGGGGGTCCCTGACTAGGATAGTGCGCCGGCTAATCTACACTTATCTCCTAGGCATCTCTGTAGCTAATCAAATTGACAATCAAAATTAATCATCATGGGGGCCAGGGAGATGGCTCAGTGGAATAAGTGCTTCCCTGGCAAGCGCAAGGGCCTGAGTTCCAGCCCC
>NW_004524618.1:10118867-10128185 GCF_000260255.1 Octodon degus | reverse complement strand
TCCTTCCTTCCTTCCTTCCTTCCTTTTGGTGTGTGTGGTACTGGTGCTTGAACTCTGGGCCTTTGCTCTGAGCTACATTCTCAGTCCATTTTATTTTTTATTTTGAAGTAGCACCTTGCTAAATCCCCAAATTGCTCAGGCTTGGGGAATTCAAATTTATGGGGCCTGCCAAAGAGCTCAGCAGATTAAAGCGCCTGCAAGCAGGTGCAGGGGCAGGGGATTCAATCTTCAATTGGGCTTGCTATGCTGGCCCCGCCCCTGGGGCATGCTGAGAGGGCAACTGAGACTGGGAGCAGCGCCTGTAACCCCAGCTCCTGGGAGGCTGTAAACAGGCGGATCACTACAAGTCTGATCTAGCAGCTGAGACCCTGAACACCCTGTAGACCCTTCCCTAAAATACAGAAAAAATAAACAAACAAATAAATAACTCATTCAAATTTGTGATCCCCCTGCCTCAGCCTCCTGAACTTTAAACCAGAGAGAGAGAGAGATATGATTTTATTTGTATTTTTGAAATTTTATTCTCGCTGTTGTCTGATAAGTTACTTAGGAAGCCATTAAAATCAGTCACCCAGGAGCAAATAGGGCCTCAAGAGAGAGGAGGCATGAATGGATTTCCGTCTCCTTGGGGAGGGAGCCCGTTTACCTTAATGGAGTGCGCTGCGTGGGTGGGAAAGGAGTTGATCTACAGTGATCTCCCCATTGGGCCTGAGTGCCGGGTAATGGCAGCCCCATTACCAAGACAGGGAACACTTGAGAAGGATCAGAGTGGGAGGCAGAAGGAAACTGCCTGTGAAGTTTGAGATTACTCTTTCTTTCCTTTGGAGAAATTATTGTCCCTTGTGTGTCCATCGAGTCTAGAGCACTGAGAAGCACATAGTATATGCTCAATAAACATTGGGATTGGTTGAGTCTGGTTTGGCAATTCTCAAACTTAAGTGTGCATGTCAAAATCACCTAGACAAACTGGGTTTTAGTTGTAACAATCCCTGCACTCTGGGAGGCTGAGACAGGAGGATCACAAGTTGGAACACAGCATAGGCAACTTAACCCTGTCTCAAAATAAAAATAAAGTAAAAAGGGCTGGGGCTATAGCTCTGTGAAAAAATGTTCAATTCATTCCCCAGTACTGCAAACAAACTGAAGCAAAGCAAAACAAAACAACCCGGGCAGCTTATTGAAGTTAGCCTCAGTAATCCCCACCCTAACCTGACCCAGGCAAATTGCTCTGGTGAGTTGGGGGGCACACCCAGGGATTCCACAGGGGGGCACACTTAGCGCTCTAGGGAGATGAGCAGGCATGTTCAAGTTCAAGCAGCAGTTTAGGAGTGTCAGTGACCTCTCAAACCACTTTTCAGTGATATTTTCATTGCTAAGACAAATTACCCAACACCCACAACTTAAAGGAAGAAAGGTTTATTTCCCACTCACAGCCTGTAGAGGTTTCAGTTCCTAGTTGGCTGGCTCCAAGGCAGGAGGAATGGCAGAGGAGAGACAGCAGTGGCATACCAGGCAAATAAAGCAGCAGCAAGCCTCCCTTTCCCTTTTGCGCCATTCAGGCTCCCAGCCTACTGGTTGGTCCTCTCATACCAGGGCGAGTTGTCTGTCTTTAGTAAATTCGCACACAGAACCATGCTAATCTACCAGCAGGCTGGCCCAGTTATCACGGCCGTAGTGCAGTGTCAGGCTCTCCAAATCCTCACCGATGAGCACATGCAGCCTTGGGGGACATCACTGATGAGTACATGCAGCCTTGGGGGACATCTGGATGGAAACCCTAACGACTGGCCTACCTGGAGACTATGGCATGTGGTTCTAAGGACTCAGTGGCTATTCTCAAGTATAGTCAAATCATCAAGTGCTTATTTAAAAGCTTTTTAAGAGAAGACCAGTGAAAGAAACCTGGTGTCTCATCTGTCTCATTTGACTTCTTGAAAGGGCCCATCATGCAAAGGAAAGCGGCCGCTCACAGGCGAGGATTCCAGGGACAGAAGACAATCCCTTTTTACTCCATCCCTGAAGGGTTACAATCCCCTCACTTAGTGATGACAGTAAGTGTGTACTTTTGTCTCCACAGTATCCATTCTGTTTTCCAGAAAGAATGCCCCAACGTTCCCTTGAAAAGCCATCTTCACCTCAGTATCGCAGTCCTGTACCCTACTTGCCTTAAGGTAAGGGTTGACTCCAGCCTAGCCTTGCCACATGTTCCTTCACTAGTTTATTTTTTTCTCTAGGCCGAGAGTTTTAACCCAGGACCTCAGGCATTCTAGACAAGTGCTCTGCCGCTGATCTGCACCCCCAGGCCCCTCTCTGGCCTTTGACTCTTCAGTAGAGCAACTCAAAGATGGGGAAAAAAGGTCAGAATTCCCCTTGAGAGAGTTCCCTGAAGAAACTTGATTAGGTAGGGCACCACTTCAGAGATCTCACGGGACTTCCATGGTGCTCATCCTTTTCCAGATCCTCCTTCAATCTGGGCTGTAAACCTTTCTCTTCCAATAAATCCTTAAGTTGAAGTGATCTCAGTCGCTTACAGTGTAATCTATGACAGTGACGGAAAAACCTTGTAATTTACAAGCAGATAAAGTTTCAAAACAAATCCTTCCAAGGAGTAGTAATGCAAAGTCCTAAATTTTCACCGAAGTGTACGTGTTTGGTAGCAGAGCCCAGAGAGCTCACTTCATCTGGCAGAGAACGAAGGGCCGCACGCGACATCAGACCTGTACTGAAGGGGGACACACGTTTGCCTCGTGTTTACTCACAAGATAAATACCCTGCTGGAAACTCCCAATGCTTTTGTTTCTTAATTTCTATACAGCCCTCTCAGCTACTGAATTTCTTCTTTCAGACTACACTTTCAGGGTGAGCCATTCCCAAACAGCGCATAATTACTAGGACACATAAACCTAAGATATCAATTTCTGGCATGAGAGCTCATAACCTTAAATTTAGTTCTCATTTCCGCCTGTGGTCCCCAGGGGGAAAGGCACATCCTGTCCTTTCAGGAATTTGGGTTATATCCTAGTCATTTGTTGGCCTCCCTCCTCTCTCTACTTTTAGAAAGACTTACAACTCTAGACTCTGATACAGCAACCATTTAACTTACGTCTTAGGACAATCTTCTCTGAACAAGATTTTTGCAAAGTCGTTCACAGAGAGAAATGAAATAACAACAGACAGGATGCTAAAGAGAGCCAGCAGCATCTGGTGCGGGAACCACACCCTGGGGAGATAACAAGCGCGTTACAGTTTAACAGCAGCCATAAAAATGAATTCTAATCACTTGCAGATTACATACAGGATAGAGAGCAAATATCTATTTAAAAAAAAAAACAGCGTAGTGGATTTTATTTTTTAAAATTTAATAGTAGTGCTATTTGCGAAAAGTAAATGTAACAGCATCTAGATATAAAATTATATTGATTCTGTAGGGATGGTCGTTTTTGGTTTTTTAATTAAGTAAACTTTTATTGAAGCTTAACTTGTCGTACAGAAATACATTTCAGATGAGTTAATCCAACACCAATGAAGAGAGCAATTATGACACCAAAATGGCTGACTGTTTTCATTTCAAAAATGTTGGCGAGGGTGGCCACCCTTTGTATTGTGAAAATACGTACTAGTAGGAAACTAGCATTTCCTGAGGACTTACCGGCACCTGGGTACTGTTTTGTAACGCGCCTCCTTCCCGGGGTTCTTTGCACCCCGTTCGGGGGTGTCCTGCTGTGCTACTGAGAAACGGCAGACCTGTGCCCCGAGACGACGCCAAGCAACTTGCCCGGCTTCTCTACTAGAGCAAAGAGCTGGTTGGCCAAAAGGTTGGATTTTGAAGCTTCCCCACAGAGTGACTCTGGAATCCCAGCTTTTGCCTTCTCTCTTCCCACCTTCCAGGACTACTTGGCCAACTAAGGAGACAGCGCTTGACCTTGCCTTTTACCTGCTAACCTCTCTTTGATGGTTTAAAACTGCATTTTAAAAACTACCTGAACCAGGTAGTCAGAATAAATAGGCTTTCCGGGAATCTCTTGCTTGGGCGTTAATTGTTAACTCAACAGTAAGCCTCTCTAACAGCCTTTTACTTACCTGGGTTTTTCATTAAGTCAAGTAGTAAGAATGTAGAGATCTAATAGTGTACGTGAAGCTCCACTTGCATGGGTAGAGCCCACAGTTGAGGGGCGCTGTATACGTGCAGAGGATTTGGGATGCAGGGACGGGTGCGGCATCTCTCTCAAAAAGTGGCTTCTCGGGGCTGGAGAGATGGCTCAGTGGTCTAAAGCACCTACTTGAAACAAGCTTGGCAAAGCACAGGGACCGCGGTTCGATCCCCAGCACCACATGCCAGCCAGCCCCGCCCCCTGGTGGGCTGAGCTGGCCACACACACACACAATAAATGTAATAAATAAAAATAAATATTTAAAAAAAAAAAGTGGCTTCTCTGCCTGGGGCTTGCATCTGGGAGTGACACGGGCGTGGAGGCAGGGTGCCACCACAGCAGACCTCCTACCATCAGGCAAGCAGGGCTCCTCCCCAAGAGGTGAGTGTCCTGAGCCAGTCTTCCTGAAGTCTGGCCATGACATAATACACTTTCGTCCAGAAAGTGTGCTTCTCCTTTCCCTCCCCTTCCCTTCCTCCTTCTCCCCTCCATCCACCTTCTGTTCCTCTCATCTTTCCTACCCCACCCCTATTCTCCTGATATACAAGAATTGAACCCAGGGCCTTCTCACTGAACTATGTCTGCAGCACCTTTTAAATTATTTTTCTATCTATTCACTCACTTTCGAGATAAGGTCTTACTAAGTTGTTAAGTTGCCCAGGCTATGCTCAGACATGCAATCTTCCTGCCTCAGCCTCCCCGAGCACTGAGTTACAGATTACAGCATGCATTACCATGCCTAGCTCAGGTGGCTGTTTCTATGTCTTTTTTTCTTTTTCTTTGCCACCTATTGGGATGACTTAATTGAGGCAACCACAATTGGTTTTCAAAAGATTGCTAGAGTTTTACAAGAAGCACCTGTGGTTAGGCTTGGATTTTTTTTTTTTTTTCTGGGAGTATTCCAACCCCCCTTCCCCATACTGCTGCTTTTTGGTGAGTATATATTGCTGAGACTTCTGTTACAATAGTGGATTAAGAATCCAAAGCATAAAAAAAAATAGAATAAGATAGGATGACACCAAAAGGTCCTGTGCCAGCATGTCTCTTCTACCTTTGTTCTTAGAAAAGAAGGGAAAACAAAAGCATGGCACCTCCTGCCTTTCATCATATTTGGCTGTATATCCAGAAGGAAACTAGATTAGCCAGTCACAACAAATTAGTAAAGAGATGCAGAGTCTGTAAAGACAAGATGCTTGAATGTCTGCAAACGTGGTAGTATCTTCCAGGAAAGAAGTCAGCAGAACAGTTACCATGTTCCACGGCAGTTAGCTGTGGACAGGAGCAAAGCTCTTGCCTGCTCTGTACTTCTCTTTCCCTGTCTGTAAAATGGATGTGGGAGCCAAACTGTACATCTGTAGACTTGCAAGAGGACTTGCAGTGATTTCATTCAGTATCCCATCCAGGGCAGGAATTTCACCTCCAATCTTCCTGAACGGTTACTTGTGACCCTACCTCCTAAGGAAGGGCCTTACATTCTTCCTTATGTTACCATTTTCTTCACTTTCTCATTTGGAGCCAAGTTCTGCATCTCAGTGCCTATATTTATTAGTCTTAGTTCTTTCCACAAAGCTCCAAGCTGGCAACTTGAAGGGCAAAAAGGACAACCCCAATACAGTAGAAGGAAAATCAGGCCAACCTGAGCCTAGACTCAACATCAGCACTTCACTAGCTGTGAAATCTCCACCCAACTCCATCAGTTCTATGAAGTTCCATTTCCTCATTTGTCTAATGGATAGATTGCAAATACATGGAAAGAATGTTGGGAGGATTTGAAATAATTTCTAGATAACGTCTTGACATAAGTGATGCTTAATAAAATGATTCTCAAGAGGATTCTTTTTCTTAGAAAGCAACAAACCAATGTTTATTGAGGCCTGTGGAGATGATGACATAATGTTAGGTTCTTATTAATCCACTGTTGCCCCTGTGCTGGGTTAACTAGTGGCCAACTTGTAACACCCAGCTGAACTGAATCAGTGTGGTACTGCAGGGTATGGAAGGCCCAAATGGGGATTTGTTTTTGTTTTTGTTTTTTGCAGTACCACGGATTGAACTCAGAACCCTGCACTTGTCTGGCAAGTGCTTATTCTAATGAGCTATCTCTCTGGCACTATACTTTTGGCAATAGCATGAGAAGAGAACTAGAAGCGAAGTTGGTGTGCTGTTGATTCTCCTAGAGAAGCTTGTCATGCTGGCTTCCATGATAGGAACTTGACTGCTACCATAGAAGGAGCTCAGGTTCCCCTGTCACTGAGGATGGCGGAGGTTCTCTTCAGGGGAGCTCTGCCTATTACTTCCTGGCTCCAGTGCAGATCCCTCAGCCTGCTGCCACAGATCTTCCATCCCACTGGCATGGACATTCTAGCTTTCGCCCCTGAGCTTTGGGCCTTCCTGGTGCAGATCTTTAATACAGACTTGCATGAGACATTGCTGTGGGCTCTAGGCCTCCAGCCAGACTTGCGTGGGACATCACCATGGGATCCAGACCCTCATCTGGGTTCTTCGTATCTAGTGCATGCACAGATCTCTTGTACTCCTCTACATTTGCCTTTTTGGGTAAATGTTATAAAGTAATCTTAAAAATTTTGTGTCCTGTATGAAACCCATTCCTTGCAAACTGACTACAATAGTCCCCCTCATCCAGTCACCTTCCTAAGACTCCACTTCCCAGTGCATGAGCCTTTTAGGGGCCGGTCTAGATCTAAACCATAACAATCTCTCCCAAATGCTCCCCTCCAAATGAACACTCACCCCATGGTTCTTGCCCCCTTCTAAAGCTTTGTTCTGATTTTTTTTCAGCCTTTTTCCTTGCTCCGGCCCCAGTCACTTCTTTTTTTTTTTTTTTTTAATAATACCACATTTTATTTATCCATTTAGTAATTGATAAACACTTAGCATGTTTCCACTTTTTGTCAACATCCATAATGTTATTATGAATATTCGTATATAAATTTTTCAAAGGACATATTAACATTTATCGTATAATGGCTAGTAATAGAATTTCTATATCATATGCTAACTATATATTTAACTTTTTGAAGACCTGCCATTCTGATTTCAAAATGATGTCACCAGTTTATATTCCTTGCTGGCAATAAAAATAAAGGCTTCACTTTCTTTCTTTTTCTTTTTATTTTTCTTTTTCTTTTTTCTTTTTTGGAACCAGGGATTGAACTCAGGCCCTTGCACCCAGGCAACTGTTTATTCTACTGAACTATTTCCCTGGCACCTCCCAGTCACTTCTTAATACATATTTCCTTTCTCAATCAATCCTCAGGTTCTCTCACTTGAGCAGTTATAGAACAAGAAGGACATTTGTACAAGGACTTCATAGAGATGAAGCCACGTGTATGCTGACCAGGAGAAAAACAGTTCCCAGTAAAGATGGAGTTTAATGTCTTACTTAAAGTAAGATGCTTCCAAATGTGGCTGCAACAGAATATGATCAGCGCTTGGATTTTAAAAGATTCATTACAAAAGAAACATTGCCACTAGTCCCTGTCTTAACGACTTTTCTGTTGCTGAGAGACAATACCCAAAATTTATTTATTTATCTTTTTTTTGTTCTGGGGATTGAACTCAGGACCTTGCACTTGCCAGGCAAGTGCTTACTCTACTGAGCTATCTCCCCAGCCCAATACCCAAAATTTTAAAGGGGATGGGCTTTATTTTGGGCTTACAATTTTAGTGGGTTAGTGATGACCAACAGGCTCCAAGATACAAACAATGTAGAATGTTCTGGCAGGAGAAAGGTGCTCATGTCATGTAAACAGAGAAAAGAGGGCTCTGGGACAAGAATAGATCTTTCCAGCTTGTGCCCCTGTGACCCAAATCCAACCAGGCCTCACTGGCTAACAGCACGCACTGCTCCGAACCCATTAAGTTAATCCACTCAGGAGTACAGCACCACTGTGATCCGATCATCTCTGATTCTGTGAGCCTCTTGGGGGACAGTCTATATCTAAACCACAGCAGTTCCCCGCAGAATACTCCCCCTTATTCTGAATATTCATCCTATCATTTGTGCCACTTTCTGAAACAGTTCTAGAAGTTCTCTTCCATGAATGTTTTATTTATTTATTTTGTATTTTTTTAGGGAAGGGTCTACAGGGCATTCGGGGTCTCACTACTAGATCAAACTCATAGTGATTCTCTTGTTTACAGCCTCCCAAGAGCTGGGATTACAGGTGCGCGCCACCATGCCCAGTCTCAATTGTTGTCTCAGTGCGCCCTGGGGGTGGGGCCGGCACAGCAGGCCTGGGATCGAATCCTGGCCCCTGCCTCTGCTTGCAGGCACTTGAATCTGCTGAGCTATTTGGCCGGCCCTTCGTGAATGTTTTTAGTTGTGTTATTGTGGCTGCTTTGATAAATTGAATCAACTCAAAATATGTACCTTTCATGGTCATTTTGACTTTGAGGAAGAGTCAGAAGTCACATGATGCTAGATTTGGAGAATAATGTAGATGAGGGCACACTGTAATGTTTTAGGAGCCTGCCTTTCCATTGGACAGAATTAGGCAGCAGTGTTTACTGTTTAATCACATCTCATAAAGACAATTATGAAAGAGGTCTTGTAGAACTTTTTCAGAAAGTGGCAAGAACAATGAGGTAAGCAAACTCAAGGCAAGAGGGAGTATTTTGAGTAATGTAAAAAGTTAAACATTTCCGGGCTGAACAGATAGTACAGTGGGCTAAGCACCTGCCTGGCAAGCACAAGGACCCAGGTTCAATCTTCGGTACTGCAGGCCATGCAGGCCCCGTGCTGAGCAGGCCACTGAAACTGGGCATTGTGGCACACAGCTACAATCCCAGCACTGGGGAAGCTGAGACAGGAGGATCACAATGAGTCCAAGCTGCATAGGGAGACCCTGTACGAAATACATAAATGAATAAATAGATTTAAAATTTAAACATTCCATATATTATATGATTTGGTCACTCCTTGTATTCAGCTTCTGAAATAGTTTGGGTAAGCTGGGCACAGTGGTGCACATCTGTCACTGAAGCACTTAGAAGGCTGAGGCAGGAGGAGTGCCACAAATTCAAGGCCAACTTGGGCTACATAGCAAGCTCCAAGAGAAGGAGGAGGAGGAAAAGGAGAAGGAGAAGGAAGGAGGGGAGGAGGAGAAAGAGGAGGAGGAGAAGGAGGAGAAAGAGGAGGAGGAGA
>NW_004524618.1:10112032-10118767 GCF_000260255.1 Octodon degus | reverse complement strand
AGAAGAAGAAGAAGAAGAAGAAGAAGAAGAAGAAGAAGAAGAAGAAGAAGAAGAAGAAGAAGAAGAAGAAGAAGAAGAAGGAATTGTTTGGGTAAAAGCTAAAATGTACCCTGAAGGGAGAGCATAACACTATAGAAAATATGCTAACTATACCACTATACCAGACAGGAATTCTGTGTGCTTAGGAGTGTGGTAAAAACAACAGACATGACTCTCCCAGTTACTTAAAACCTCATGGAAAGTGTCTAAAGGAACAGAAGGCTCCAAACTGTCTTCTCTTGGATTTGCCTATAACTCTCCCAAAGCAAAACACAGGACTCTTCGGCCAAGAAAATTAATGGAAATGAAACTACCCTACAGAAATCTGTACATGAGCCTTTACTCAATATAGTTATAAGATACTGTATTCTCTGCCATGTGATTTCCAATAGCAAACAAAAGCATTCAATAGAATAATAAAAGTAATTATAATGGACCCGTAAGGTGGAGTGCAATGTGCATTTAATGAGAAATGAGGTTGGCCTGGCATGATGTCAGCGACTTCCTAGGGAAAGAAGCGGGTTGTAAAACAGCATGCGCAGTAGCGCTACAGTCACATACAGGGGTATCGAAAAAGTTTGGAAATTGATACAAGAAACTTAATGCTAGAGCGGCCAAGTAGCTCAGCAGATTAAAGCGCCTGCAAGCTGGCTCAGGGGCTGGGGGTCTGATCCCCGGGGCGGGCCGCTGAGACGGCAATTGAGACGGGGCGTGGTGGTGCGCGCCTGTAATCCCAGCTCTTGGGAGGCTGTAAACAGGTGGATCACTATGAGTCCGATCTAGTAGTGAGACCCTGAACACCCTGTAGACCCTTCCCTAAAAAAAAAAAAAAAAAAAAAAAAGAAAGAAAGAAAGAAAAGAAAAAGAAACTTAATGCCAATAGTAGTTAATTCTGAGAAGTGGAAATAGGAAAGTGAGATTTTCATATATATATATATATATATATATATATTTACCTTAAATGATTTTAAATTTGAATGCTTTTATGAGTATAAATGTTACTTCTAGTAATTGCTTTTAGAATTATAATTTCTAAGAACAGTTAAATAAGAATGGATAAATTCAGAAGCAAGTTTAAACACTTGGCTCCCGTTTCCTAAATTTCAGGAGTCCTTAATTAGAGAATATCACTTAAGAAAAATGAATAAATGTAATCAGTTTCCTTTGGATGAAAAAAAAAATCTCAGAACTAAAAGAGCATCTGGCTTAGTCCTTTGGAAAGGCACTCACCTAACTAAGTCTGCAAAATAAGAGAAGAATTGGGAATCCCAGCCATCCCAGAGTTCCTATGTAGCTTTCCTCTGCTTCCTCCAGCAGGACAGAACGTAGGTTGAGTGTGACTTTTATGGTTTCTCCATTAAAAATTGGGGGATTTGGTTAACGGTGACTTCTCACAAACCACGTGACCTGTGCACTTGAGGCTAAGCACTGTCACTGTGAATTACCTCTGGCTGTCTCTGCAGCCCAACAGCCTATCTACTTAAGCTGGGCTCTATAAACATCTGTTATCTCACGTCTCCTAGATGTCACTTCCATTGATTAAAGAACAGTGGTAATGAACACTTGGTCAAACGGTCAAATTGCTCCTCCCCTCAATTCTTCATTAACCATACTGTATCACTAATTCCAGCCAATTGCTTCTTGAAGTTGTTCCTCTGGTTGTCAGGGTTAGTGGAATAGAGGGCATAGTTGGTTAAGTTCATTCCTTTATCCATTAACCTTTTTGTTTACCTTTCAGTTGTAAAATATAGAAGTTAGCATTTAAGGGATAGGGAGATAGCTCAGTGGCATAAGCCCCTGCCTGGCAAGAGCAAGGTCCTGAGTACAAAAAAAAAAAAAGAAGTTAGAATTTAGCTGAGGGTTTAAGGGCACTTAAGCATGAGTTTGTGGCCTGATACTGACTGACTGTAAAATCTTGGCAAGTTGCATAACCTAGCCAAGTCCTTGACCCCTCATCAATAAAACAGAGACAGGAATCAAAATGTTGTCCTGAGGATTTAAGAACATATAAAACTCTCAGTACCTGACACATACTATAAATTCAGTCAGAGTCTCAACTTTTATCATTCATGAGTTTGCCATTCAAAAAATATTTATTGAGCACCTACTGGGTGCCAAGTTATCTGCCAGATTCTATTTTTTTTTTTCATTTATGTATTTGATACAGGGTCTCATTACGCAGCTCCGACTCATTGTGAGCCTCCTGTTTTCAGCCTCCCCAGCGCTGAGATTACAGATGTGCACCATCACGCCCGGCTTGGTGGCTGGCTCAGCGTGCCCCAGGGGTGGTGCCGGCATGGGCATGCAGAGATTCTAAATTTTTAGTATGGTTAATGTGAAAGTTAGCTGACTGTGTCGGTTTCAGTAAGAGGCACTCAAGTCGAATCAGTGCAGTCCTGGGTGTGGCTGAAGCGATTTGCTGAAGAGAGAAGCCCCAGCCTGGGTGTGAGCAGCTCCAACCTTAGGTACGAGCAGCTTGTAGCTGAATGAAATGAAAGGGAAAGGAGGAAGGAAGGTTCACCTCTGTCTTTTAGGCGGAGTCCCAGAGTTTCCCTTCACCCTGGACTTCATCTCCTGGATTCTAGCGCAGAGCCTGTGACCCCTGATACGGGCTCAAATGGGAAGCCTCAGTGAGCCCAGAGCCTGGCTACATCCTTCGGATCTCCAGCACGCAGGCTGCCCTTTTGCACTCTTCCACACCTGACTTTGGGTGGTCATTGTAAACTAATCTTGTAGATTCTTATATATTTATATACCTTGCATTAAATCATTTCTTTAGTAACCACTGACAGATGCAGTTAGGGTAAGAACCTTGCTTTTAAGGGCATTAAGTACAAATCAGAGGTTCTTAATCCAGTTTTAAAAACTCACACTTCTCTACTTTTCACTAACTAAAATTTGATGTTTCCTTCAATTATGAATATGTTCAACAAATCATACAAGAATTCACAATATTTATGACTTGTTAACCAGGTAAAATCACAGATATTTTCATTACATATTGCAGTTGGGCATAAATTTTGAAGTTTAATTTATTCACATCATTACTTCAAAAACATAATAGTGGACTGGGGAGATAGCTCAGTGGAATAAGCACTTGCCTGGCAAGCGTAGGGACCTGAGTTTAATTCCCGGTTCAGAAAAAAAAAAAAAATAATAATAATAGTGAAGAACAAAGCAGGAGGAGATCTGCAAGTTCAAGGCCATCCCGGGCCATGTAGCAAGCTCAAGGCCAGTCTAGGTTACATAGTGAGACTCTGACTCAGAAAAACAAACAGACACCAAGAGCTAGGTGGTCTAAGCGCCTGCCTGGCAAGCACAAGGTCCTGAGTTCAATTCCTGATACCAAAAAACAAACAAACAAGCAAATATAGTACTGGGGAGATAGCTCTGAGGCCTAAGCTCCTGCTTGGCAAGGACAAGAACCCAGGTTTGATCCCCCATACTGCATGCAGTGCCGCCTTGCTGGCCCTGAAACCAGGCATGGTGGTGCATGCCTGTAATCCCAGCGCTGGGGAGGTTGAGACAGGAGGATCATTGTAAATCTGAGCTGTGCAGTGAGATCTTGTACCAAATAAATAAATACAATATTTTTAAATTAAAAAGCAAATATAAACATTGCTATTGGACCCACTGCTAGATCTAGAAATTGTGTTGATAAAGAAGCACATGTATAACTATATTTTTAACTTTATTTTTTATTTTGAAAAATGAATTTATTTCTATTGTGCCCATTTATCTTAGGCGTTTTGAAAGTGCTCTGAAACAAATACATAAATGTATCTTGTGCATGAGGGTGTTCTTCACAACCCTATTACTACATTTAAAAAAACTGAAAACAAACTAAATGTCCATCAATAGAAGAAAGGCTAGGTCAGCATTAGTGTATTGATGTAACAAAGGACCTCCCGGAGACGAGGAGGAATAGACAGTCACTATGCTGAGAAACATGAATGAATCTGAACCCTAAGGCTGAAGAAAGAAGCCAGACTCAGAAGGGGATGAATATACTACATAATCCAATTTATTGGGTTTAAAAACAAACTAATCTCTGGGGTTAGAAGTCAAGATAGTTTACTCTTCTATGGAGTAGTGGCTGGGGTGTTTTATTGATCCAGATCCTAGAAATAAGAGTGTTTTCACTTTGCACAAATTTGTTGATCTATACGTCTGCGACTTGTGCACTTACAGTCAAACTTACAGTAAAATTTTGTGTAAAGAGGGAGGCCCCATAGGCTTCTCGAGTTTACCAAAGGGGCTTATGGCATACAAACAATGAAGAATTGCTGCCTTAGATAGACAGAAAATCCCAGAGGAATTACTCTACAGTTCCTGAACTTTGCAGATCACCTTGATCCAAGTGTTCTATTCTGCTTCACTCTGGTTTAATTCACATTTTCCAGTCCATGTGTCCTGTTTTCTTTTTAAAATACGGAAAGTGTGGCTACTGCCTCTAGAGAGAAGGAATTACAAAGTACTGTGCGGTGGGAGGGCAGGGACTTTCTGGAGGTGGCCAGAGTGCCCGAAGCTGGGGGAATGATAGTTCAGTGGCACCCAAAGGGTAAGTCAACAGCTAGCTGAAGGATTTGTTAAGGTGATGGGCTCAGGAACCCACAGGAATGGGGTTTTGGAAAGCACCAAACCATCTGGCTTGCAGGGCCAGTGACAGATGAAGTGGAGGAAAGATTTATGGCAGTGTGTTATCATCCAAGGTGAAGTGATGGAGGTTGTTTGTACTTGTGTTTCGTCGCAGGACTACGCATAGAGAAGAGTGCCCGAAGCTTCAGCTAGGTGGATTTCAACAGGCGGAACCTGTCTATTTGCCTAGCAGGTAGATCAAGAACTAGAACACTAGCAGGGTATCAGAGGCCTCGTTCACGCTCCCTCCCCACTGCTACTACTCCCCACGCCTGCCAAGAATACCCACTACCCTGACTTCTGACGCCATGAGTCAGTTTGGCCGGGCTTTGTGCTTTGTTTTGTGTGAGTGGGTTTTTTTTGTGTGTGTGTCTGGCTTCTTTCACTCATTTATTTAAGTGAAACACGAGGTTAGTGCATGTAGTCCAGAATCATTGCCACCCAAGTTTTAAGAAAAGAAGTGACATAGGCTGATCTCTGTGTGGGAAAAATCCTCTTCACGGCTTTGAGAAGGGTGGAGCAGAAATCTGAGCAGGAGAGCATTAAGACCTAATCCAGGCCCCAAGTACGGAGATGGACAAGCGGCCGACAGGTCAGAGAAGCAAGTCAAAGCCTGTGTTCTACCTACAGTGACCTTGAGACCCAGGGAACGCTGAACTGAGAGCTTGGGCCCGGGCTGCATTAATTAACCACAATCTTAGTTTGGGTTCTTTTCAAAATTTGAGTGAAAGCCAGGCATGGTGGCAACATCTGTAATCCCAGCACTTGGGAGGCTGAGGCAGGAGGGTTGTGGTGAGTTTGAGGCCAGCCTGGGCTATAAAGTGAATTCAAGGGGGCCGGGGAGATGGCTCAGTGGAATAAGCGCTTCCCTGGCAAGCGCAAGGGCCTGAGTTCAATCCCCGGTTCTGCAAAAATAAATAAATAAATAAAATAAAGTGAATTCAAGGCCAGCCTAAACTGCATAGTGAAACCCCGTCTCAAAAACATTATTAAAAAAAAAAAATGCTTTAGATGAAACAAGATCCATCCCTCCAGAAGTCTATTGTCATAAATGATAGGGATGAGAAAAACCAAGAAGTCAACCAAAGGTGGGTAAATGAAGGGTGTCCCTTGAGACTTTAATGAGTTTAAATGTTATTGGAAAGGCTTTTCAGCTGGAGTTTAGATTAGTTAGGAAAAAGAAAGCCAAGATTAAAGAGACAATAGGGGGTGGGGAGCGTTTTAGCAGAAAGTTAGGAGGGATGAGGCTGTGGGGTGAGAGTGTCGGATAAACACATGGAGGCCGAGGCGGAGGCGTGAGGCCAGAGCTGACTCGCGTCTACATCTCATGTTTCTCTAACTGCGGTCCACGCATCTCTCCAAGTGTGCCCAGAGGAACCCGAGCCACTCGCAAGAATGTTTGGTACATCTTGTTGGATACCCGTCCGCCCCAGGACTGGAGAAAGATGCCATTTATATGGAAGCAAACACAATATTAGGGAGTAGAATGCAAATTTGTTGCCAAGATTCAAGATTTGAATAAGATTTGCATTCTACGTTGGGCCAAATGCGTTGGCATTCAGGCAGATGCCCCTCCCTTGTGTGAAACGCAGAGGCGCTGTCTCCTGCATCCCATTTCCCTGACTCCTGACTCTGCTTGCTTGGACTGCCGCTGAGCTGTTTGCCATGCCGCACATTTCTTCCTTTCTCCATTCATTCATTCAAAAATATTAAATGGAGGTCTACCATATACCAGGATCTGGGTTCTCCTATACAGTATTTTTTTTTTTTTTTTTTTGTATTTTTTAGGACAAGGTCTACAGGGTTTCAATATGTACATCAGACTAGTAGTGATCCTCCTGTTTACAGCCTCCCAAGTGCTGGGATTACAGGCGTGAAGTCACCATGCCCAGTCTCAGTCACCATCTCAGCATGCCCCAAGGGCGCGGCAGGCACGGCAGGCCAGAGGATCAGACCCCCAGTCCCTGAGCCTGCTTTCAGGAGCTTTAATCTGCTAAGCTATTTGGCTGGCCTTCTATACAGTATTTCTTTTCTTACTTTCTTTCTTTTCTTTTTTTT
>NW_004524618.1:10100361-10111902 GCF_000260255.1 Octodon degus | reverse complement strand
TTTTTTTTTGTGGTACCAGGTATTGAACTCAGGACTTTTCACTTGCCACGCAAGTGCTTATTCTACTGATATCTCCCTGGCCCCCTATACAGTATTTTAAGCTCTGAAAAGGACAGTGCATTTTTAAAAAAAAACAACAAAGCAGACATTTAGAGTACACCCACAGAGGCCAGGCATATAGGTCAGCAGGCAAAAGCACCTGTGTGGCAAGTGCAAGGTCCTGAGTTCAATCCCTGGTACCACAAAAACAAACAAACAAACAAACAGACAAACAGAGTACCCCCACAGAATCCATCAAACTCTGCAACGCTCTATAAATACTTGTTGACATGAAATGGGATTTTTGCTAGGTGTGGTAGTACGCCTATAATCCTGGCACTCAAGGGGCTGAGGCAGGAGGATCATATTTGAGGCCAGCTTGAGCTACTGGTTGAGGTGCTGTCTCAGAAAATGAAAATAAAAACCAGAAAGAGAGAAAGAAGGAAAGAAAGAAAGAGAAAGAGGATCTTTCCCAAATCTTTACAAAACCCAGAGAGGAGTTAGGAAATGGAAAATACAGGGGAGACCAAAGGGTGCATATGTATGAACTGCCAACTATTGTAAATTAAACATATTGCTTAATTCACGAACACCTCAGACTTTAAATTACATCCGTTTCACAGCCGGGGAAACTGAGGCTGAGTATGAATAAAGTAACTCTTGAATTAACACAGGCAGTCTCTCTCTCTCTCTCTCTCTCTCTCTCTCCTCTCTCTCTGCTATTAAGGTCCATGGAGAATATGTGCACAAAAATAAAACACGTGTTCTTTGACCCAGTAACTCTAGGAATTCATCCTGTAGATATACTCAAATAAATGTACAAAGATACAAACACAGGATATTCATTTAGGTACTGATTGCAAATGCAGTAAACTGGAACCAATCTAAGTATCCCTCATTGCTAAATTGGCTACATAAGGTAAAGGACATCCACAAAGAGACATCCCTACATATGGTCGTGTGGTAAGCTGTTCAGGATATATGGCGAATTGAAGAAAAACAAGTTGCGGAACAGCACGTGTTCTTAAATTCCATTAAACTTTTTAAAACAAACACCTCACCCAAGTGCCTCACCCAAGTGCATGTGTGCATAGGCACCGACATTGCTACAGAGCGACGTTCTACTTCTAACAGATTATTCCTAGTGAGGGACCTCTGGCCAGGTGTGGATGAAGAGATAGTTTTCTTTCTTTTTTTTTTTTTTTTAAACATTTATTTATTTGTGTGTGTGTGTGTGTGTGTGTGTGTGGCCAGCTCAGCCCACCAGGGGTCGGGGCTGGCTGGCATGTGGTGCTGGGGGATTGAACCGCGGTCCCTGTGCATTGCCAAGCTTGTTTCAAGTAGGTGCTTTAGACCACTGAGCCATCTCTCCAGCCCCGATAGTTTTCTTTCTTTTCACTTTCTTCACTTTATAAATCATGTAAAAGTGTACTTTTAAACAATTTATATAAAAATAAAGAATGGGCCTATTAAAAGATATATACAATGAGAGCTTTAAGGGGCCAGGAAGTTTGGGAGGGAAAAGAACCAGAAAAAAATAAAGCAGACCACCACCCCTTCAGAAGGACCATGACCTAGGAGCGAAGAGTCAAGGCGAGGGAAATGGTGGTGTGAGTGGAGCTCCTGCCAAAGGCCTCAACTTCTATTTATTTGGGGCTAAACAATTTATTCTGTACGTATCTGAAGTCTAGAAGTCAACATCAAGCACGGCGGGGTTGGTTTGTTCTCAGGGCTGGGAGGAAGAATCTTTCCGCTGCCCCTCCCGGGGTGATCCGGGGGCCACCTCTGGCTTCCATTGCCTTGCGCATCTCAGCCTTCCTACTCACATGTGCTGCCCCTGGGGATGAACCTCTTTCCACTTTTCCCTTTGTCCTAAGGAGGTAAGCCAGATCAGGTGGAGGACCTTATCTGAATGACATCTGTGACAACCCTATTTCCAAAGGTCATGTTCTGCGGTACCGTGGTTAGGACTTCCAGCACAGCAACATTACAACAGAAGACACCCCACAAGGTTCTTTGGGGAAATGGATTATGAGCAAGGACTTGAACTAGAAGAATTTTGGTTGGTTCATTTTAAAGATAATTTTTTTTTTCCATAGACTAACCTCTATGGTTTGGTCGAAACCACAACTGATACAAAGAAACCTGGGGAGATTTATAGGACTGGAACAGCTATGTCTAACTGATGGGAGATCAACATGGGCTGAGTGGAAACTTATGAATTTTACATAAACAATCATCCAGGTAAATAGTTGGTCTTGATTGTTCTTGCACTTGCTACACGTTGACGTCTTTATGGTCATGATTTTGCAGACGAGGCCCTGAGATTTCAGGAACAGACCTCTACTGAGAAGCAGGAGGAGACCAGCGAGATGAAAATAACCACATGTGCTGGCAAAAACAGGACAGCACTGAGAAACTTTCTACCTCTCTGCTCTTAGTTTTTAAAAATAGGAAAAAAAAAAAAAAAAAAAAAAAAGAACCGTGGTAAAGTATACGAAACATAAAGTTTGCCATCTTAGTGCTTTTTGAATGTTCAAGTTTGGTGTTGTTAAATATACTCCCACTGTGGTCAATAAAACTCCAGAAGTTTTTCATCCTGTAAAACTGAAACTTTTCTCTGGAAACAACTCCTCGCTGTCTCTCTCCCCAGGCCCTACCAGCAGGCGCTGCACTTTGGGTTTCTGTGAACTCTGTTACTTTCAATACGTTTATGTAGTACTCGGCTTTTTACGACTGGCTTATTTCACTCAGTTTAATGTCCTGAAGTTTCCTGCATGTAATAAGAAGATGTCAAAATTTCCTTTCTTAAGATGCAATGATATTTCACCGTCTGTATCTATATATTTCTCTTTAAATACCACATGTGTTCAGATACTTCTCCATCAAAGGACACTCCGGTTGCAGCTTTGCTCCTGCTTCCGCGGACAGCGCTGTTTGAGTAAGAGTGCATGTGTAACTCATCCAGGCTCTGCTTCCAATTCATCTGACTATGTACCAAAAGAGAAACTACCTCATGTTAGGATATGAAGACGCTTGGTCATTTTTAAGGTTCCGCCACACCAACCTAAGGCTTTTATGTTGTGATATATTCACTGCATAGCCAGAAAGTCAGAAGTTAAGAAGGTGGCTGTTTGTCACACAAAACCCAGGGCAGTAGCTGGGTCCTCAGGAGACTCAAGAGGTAGATGGGACTCTGTGACACCCAAAGCAGATGGAGGCGTGGGCTTCAGCCTCTTGCACTGGGAAGTGGAAGAGGAAAAGCCTGTGCCAGCTTCGCTGCAGAAGGAAGAAGTGTTTCCTACCAGGAAATCTTGATCTGTTTGGTGAGCTGCAGGTTCTGGGCAGTGTCCTTGTTAGAGGACAGCTGCTGATCCCATGAAAACTTGGGAGAGTTGCCATGGTGATGGGGGGCGACCCATTTAAAATGTAAGGCCTATTGTGAGTTGCACTTCAAAAGATGCCTGCGGTCCAGCTTTCCTTTCACTTTCATTGGTTATAAATATGAAATAAAGTAGCATTATTACTATGCTCTCCACTCCTCCCGCAGCCTGATGGCCTGGGAGGGCCGGAAGCTAGCTCCAGAGCTGGCCCTGCCGTGGCTACCTCTTGGCTGAGAGGCTCAGGCAGCTACGTTTCTTTCCCCGCCTTGAGGGGGCTGATCCGGTCTCTAACCCTCCTTAATATGCAGCTGTATGTAATTGTATGTAATTGCTTATGGATGAACATAGTTGTTTCAGTTCCTTTCTTTTTTTTTGCTCACTTTCTCCAAAACTAGACTACCCGAGCGGGCCTTCCTAATCATGTAGGGGGACGAGGAATACGGCAAAGGGTGCCAGTGGACAGACACGATCTCAAGGTCCCTTATCTCTCTGCTTGGACCTGACGTACACGCGGGTGAGTTAGTCACGTTGCTACACTCACACGTCCTTTTGTCATTAGTGTGGTAGGACTAAGGTCTTCTCTGTTTGACCTCAATAATTTCTGCTCCTTTGTCTGTCATCCCCCTTTCCATTCGCAGTGCAGTGTTTGGCAGTCTGAATGGCCTCTCACTTACTTCTAACGGCAACAGCATAAAGTAGGCAACGTTGTTACCCTCTTTTTAGACGTGGGGAAACTGAGGCATAGGGCGAGTAAGCAGCAGACACAAACTACAAACCCAGCCAAATACACTCCCTTCTAAATGCCTCACCAACTGATCAAGAGAATGTGTTTAAAATACAATTTGTAGGCCGTGGAGATGGCTCGATGGAATAAGCACTTGCCTGGCAAGCGCAAGAGCCTGAGTTCAATCCCCGGTTCTGCCAAAAAAAAAAAAAAAAAAGAATCCTAAAATACAGTTTGTAGGGCCAGCCAGATAGTCCAGTGGACTAAAGTGCTTGCTTAGGCGGATGCAGGGACGGGGACTCAATCCCCTGGCCTACACGCAGTGCTGGTCCCCCCCACCCCAGGGCATGCTGAGACAGGAGTGGAACTGTACTTGGTGGCCTGTGCCTGTAATCCCAGTGCTTGGGAGGCTGAATACAGGAGGGTCAATACGCGTCCAAGCTGTGCAGTGAGACCCTATAGGCCCTGTACTAAAAAATAAATAAAATAAACTACAATTTGTCAGAGACCAGATGTCCAGAGCACTTAAAGGCAGAGGCAGCAAGATCACTGTGAGTTTGAGGCCAGCCTGGGCTACAAAGTAAGTTCAAGGCCAGGCTGGACTGCACAGTGAAACTGTCTCAAAAAAGATTTAAAATACAATTTGTATCTAAGTTATTCTGAATTGTTTGTAAGACACTTCCCCCATTATTCAAAAGAAATGTTAACAAATCTATTTCTGGACACTTTGTTTTTCTTCACTCATCTGTCACAGGACTTCATCACAGGCAGTTTTGGAAAGCTGAGATCATTGTCTCTTTGGATAGCCTTTTCCTCTGTTCTGTTTCTCTTGCAAAACTGAGCTGTAATTGTCAGCTTGTTCCCTGAGTCTATTGCTTGGTGGAAACGGAATTTGAACGGTGTAGCGGGGCAGTTCTTCCCACAGAGCACTCTTCCACGCACGAGCACTGTTCCTACAATATCTCACTGACGGGGAGCTGATTGCTGATGGACAGAATCCGCTCCCGAAGTCACCTTTCTCCTTCGGATGGTGCAGGAATTGACAGTGCAATGGGGTGTGTTCTGCCCTTAAGAAAAATCCCCACCAATTGATGGGTGGCTAAAGTGACGGCTGCGCCTGACCACCTTGAGCTCAACTTGAATATGGGATGGGGCAGGATTGTTAGCATGGACTGCACCGTCTTTATAACCCCCAGTGGGAACGGCAGGAGATTCTCAGGGGAGACACAGAAGCAAGAGGGTTGAAGGGCTCAGCTGACTAAGAAAATTCTAGGGGTTCTGAGGGTAGATAACCAGGATAGGAAGGTCACATCATGAGAGGGACCAATTTAGAAATTCATAATAGTGATAATAGTAATAATTTCAGTCTTTGTTGAATGCTTACTCTGTGTCAGACTCTGGGTTTTATTATTTTATGTACATCATCTTATTTTATTTTATTTTATTTTGGCGTAACCGGGGATTGAACTCAGGCCCTTGCGCTTGCCAGGGAAGCACTTATTCCACTGAGCCATCTCCCCGGCCCCCACATCATCTTATTTTAGTCTTCTCTACCTCAGGTAGGTACTACTGTGGTTTACCTACTTCAGTATTATCCATCTTTAGATAAATCCTATAGATGAATACCCTCTTGAAATACATATTATTATAAATTTTATTTTATAATGGGAGAAACAGAGGTGTAGGGAGGTTGAATAGCTTATTCAAGAGCATATAATAAGGAGCAACTCAGTGGGCTGCATTTCTATTTATCTATGATTAATTATTTTTGTGGTGCTGGAACTGGAGCCGAGCACCTTGTGCAGTGCTCTACCACTGAGCTGTATACCCACCCCAACGCTGTGCTTTTAAATCCACATTCCTGGGGGCTGGGGAGATGGCTCAGTGGAATAAGCGCTTCCCTGGCAAGCGCAAGGGACTGAGTTCAATCCCCGGTTCCGAAAATAAATAAATAAATAATAAATGAATAAATAAAACCACACTCCTCCACCCGTAAGTCTTGGGTCCACGGCATCAAATACAGGCAGAGTGGGCAAATGCACGTGAGAGATCCATGGTGGCATTGTGTGACAGTACCAGGTCCTGCTGACATTAGCCAGGGGAGAAGACAGCATACCCCAGGGTGGTCTCCCTGGGGCCAGGGGGTGGGGGAAAACTGCTTAAAGAACTCACACCAGGGCCACTCCCTGTCTTTATAGAGTCATTTCTTCACTATTTCCTTCCTAACTTTAAGACCGTGCTATTACATAATTTGGATAGAACAAGCAGACACAATTTTCTGCTTAAAACAATTAGTCATATTTTAGATTGGATAGGTTTGACTAAATAAAAGGCTTTGTTTTCAAGTGAGTAGTTTATTGTTAATGGTAAAAGGGGCTTACAGAAATATCTTTGGAGGGGATAGATTCCATGCCTTCCCTAAGAAAGGGACCCCTAAGCTCGATAGGTCTTGCGTGGAAGTCTTGTGCTGCCAGCCCTACCAGTGCATTCTAAGGCAATTGTTTGAAGTGTCTTTTATTTTGTACTTAGTTACTCTGTAACAAATGAGTCATTGATTTTCAAAAAGTTTTAACTGTCCAGAACTTTTTTTTTTGAACAGTCACTCAGAAACCAAAGCCAGTAACCCCAGTAACCCCAACTCTCTGGACTGCTGTGCTGGAAGGACCCTTCTTCTCTCTATTGACCACACTGCTCCACCCACGAGAGTGGACACCTCGGTCAGCCCAGGTGCTGACCCATGGAAAGGCATCTCCAGTTTTTCTAAAACATTGCCCAGCAATTAATTTTTAATACTTGTGTGCTATATTCCGGGAAGGCCTGAAAACAATAATGAAAATGGAACTTTAGGGACAATCCCAGTTCTCTTTGTGATTTATGAGGAATTCTAATCTGTGAATTTAAGCAGGGAAGCCAGCCGGACCTCGGCATAGAACTACTGTTGGGTACAACAACCTCAGAGGGCTAGTCAAAGACAGATTCACTGGATGCCAAATTCTTTTCTATCATCCAAGAGTGGCCAATGAGACCAAGGGTAAGAGGGAGAATTCACCAGGGTTTTTATGAAAGCCTTCCAATAAATTGAAAAACAAACAGCCATTGTTAGAATTAAGGGGGGGGGGGGACGGGGAGTGAGGCGCTAATGCTGGCTGTTAGAGCGCCCTCATGTGTCTCAGCATGGTAGTGTTTTAGGGCTCCCAAAGGGTGTAAACTGTGGGTTTTGAAATTTTTAATTTTTGTTACCCCAATACTATTTATTTATTTTTTTATTTAATACAAGGTCTACAGGGTCTCACTCTGTAGATCGGACTTGTAGTGATTCTCCTGTTTTCAGCCTCCCAAGAGCTGGGATTATGGGCATGTGCCACAATGCCCAGTCTCAACCGCCGGTCTCAGTGTGCCCCTGGGGTGGGGCTGGCACGGCACACCGGGGATCGAACCCTGGCCGCTGTGCTCTGCTTAGGCAGGTGCTTTAGCCCGCTGAGCTATCTGGCCAGCCCTTACGCTAATACCACTTTTTTTTTTTTAATTCTACTGAGCTATCTCCCCAGCCCCGCTAATACCGTTTAATGAAATTCTCACCTTCGCATCTGTTTCCAGGGCCCCAAGTGAAGCTTCTTCTCTAGGTGTTAGTTTGGATTTCCAGGGTGATTTTGTTTTGTTTGAGGCAAGGTCTCACTGAGTAAGCAGTTCCTACTGCCCTTGAACCTGCTTAGGTAGCTCAGGCTGTCCTCAAATTCAGGTAGTCCTCCTGCCTCAGCCTCCTAGGTGCTGGGATTCAGGCATGCACCACCACGCCTGGCCCTCCAGGCTGATCATCATTTTTATCAGAAGCTGTAAACATCAGTGATGACCTTTTTCAGAACCAATTCACACGCCAGCTGAGCTGGTACCCACTTAAATTTCGATTCTTGCCTTAAAGCAGAAATAGTCTGAATGCCCTCCAACATGTGCACTGGTAAACAAATTATGGTCCATGCATACAACGGAATAATACTTAGTCATGAAAAGGAGTGAACTACTCATGCATGCAGCAACAGAAGGTTGCCAGTCACGTCCCCCTTAGGTGCCATTCTGGATTGTGCAAGCAGAGACCAGATCGATGCTGGCCAGGGGAAAAGAGGGTGGGTGGGTGCGCAGGGGCGCCCAGAGACCCTGTGGAGATGGAAATGTTTGGCTTTCCTAATGTCCATTACCTGCCTGAATTCATTCATCAAAACTCATCAAGCCGGTGTGGTTGGCACGATACTGAGGATAGCCGGCTTCAAAAACTCATTCAATTGCCCTCAAAAGGGTAAATTTATAGTACATGAATATGGTATATAATCTTTCCAGTTCCTTAAACATCACCGTGGTTGTCTTCCAAAATGCACAGTACCAAGCCCCCTGGGGAAGCGCTTGAGCCTTCTTTTCTTTGCCCACATGAAAAAGACGTGGTGACCCAGCCTTGTAAAAGTCTATAAACTCCAGCCGGCTCAGAGCCCCAGCGGGCCTGTGGCTTTCCAAGCAGCAGCTCCCTGCCTCTGCCATTGTGCTGCGCTCAGTGTGAGCCACACAGAGCCTCTGCGGAATCTAGAGAGTGAAAGGAAGACATCACAGCTCCAGGCCAGTGTTCTCCCTGCTCTGAGGAGCAAGAGCCCGTAGAGATGGAGCGGGATCGGGGTCTTGAAGGCAAATCCACAGTCTGTTTGCTGGCTCCCCATCGTGAAAGAGCAGCAAGTTGATCCTGGATGGAAGCCTACATCAGCCTCTTGGCCGAGCGTTCTGCCCCAGGCAGTGCCCAACGTCTGACTCTGGAAAGCAGACCTGGTCCCGCAGCTCTCAGGGTGCTCTGCCTACCCTGCCCCAGCGACGGTGACCTACAGTGTTGCCCACAGCGACGGTGACCTTCAGTGCTGCCCCAGCGATGGTGCCCTACAGTGCTGCTCCAGGCCAGTGGTTGTTAAACTCCTCTGGGCTCCAGAGTCCTTTGAGCAGTATATTTTCGAAATGCCAGCTCTCAGTGCCTACTTACACCCTGGGATTTCAGTGTACTAGGTCTGGGAGGGACCCTGGCCCTTCTCCCTCTGATGATTCTAATCTAAAGACCACCCTATAAGAAACGATTACCTAAGTCCTAGAGAAATTTAAATATAGACTTTTTTGGGGGGGTGGTACCGGGGATTGAACTCAGGACCTTGTGTTTTCCAGGCAAGCGCTTATTCTACTGATCTATCTCCTTGGCCCCATAAATATAGATGTTTGTTTTCACTTGAAAAAGCTGAACACAATTCACTGGAAGCATCTAACACACCACATGGTCGAGTAGCACAGTGATTCAGAGCGGGTCTTTGGAGCGGGATTCCTGGGTCGAAAGCCCGCCTCCACCTCTTCTTGTCCTGGAGGCCTTGGACAGGTTACTTAATCTCCCCACAGCATGTGAGAAAGAGGAGGTAAGATCAGATGTGCTGGCACTTAGGAAGCACTCGAAGTAAGTGCCAGAGAAAATTAGATGAAGATCATTATTATTCTGTCCAGATCAATAAAGACTGCAGGGAATACTGCAAACCATGAACAAAGAAGGCTACTTCAAAGAGCTTTTCATTTAGGTCTTGGACATCTCCGAATACTTCAAATGGCAGAGGGAAATGCAACCACTGGGAACGTGCCAAGTTTCCTACATTCCAAATTTCTTTGTTATGTTGTAGACATTAAGCTGTAAGCTGAAATAATATAGAAGCTGAACTTACTGTGCCTTCTTTTGATTGGTTAAGAAGCCTCCGACAACTCACATATATTAGCCAGCTCGTCTTGACAAGTTATCCGTAATCTGTGGTGATTCTTAAACAAAGACGCAAATCAGAATCATGTGTTGAGCTCTTCAAAAGGACAAACACTGACTCAGTGGAGATTAGGGTGGGGCCCAGGGTTTCTAAATTTGTTAAAAGTTCCCTCCATGATTTGGTTCTGTGTTCTAGGCGGTGAATTGTTGCTACAGGTGAATGCTAAGACAATCTCCTGTTTTAAAACTTAAGATTCAATCCCTGGTACGGGAAGAAAAAAAAAAAAAAAAAAAAGAATACAGCTTTGAGTTTGCTATGTACACAGATAGATGTGCTCCAAGGAAGTGCAGGAGGCTGTAAAAATAAAATAAAATAAAAAACTTAAACAAATCTGGTGCAGTGGTATGTGCCTGTGCTGTCTGACACACAGGAGGCTGAGGCAGGAGGATTCCTTGAACTCAGGAATTACAGACCATCCTGGGCAGCCTATAAAGACTCTGTTTCAAACTAACTAACTAAAAATCTTAAAAATCAGGGGCCAAACATACTAAATAATTTGCCAAGGTCCCTCAGCAAATCACTTGCGGAGGCAGGAATTAGATTTGTCAGTATAATCATCCAAAATATAAAACTGGACCTGTTATGAGCATGTCTAGACTTCTTTCCCTTTGTCATTCTCTAAGCAACTCTGAAGAACAACCATACGCATCGGATCTGCACTGTATTAAGTATTACAAGTAATCTAGAGAGGATACAGTCCTAGGAGTTTCTGGAAATGTACAGTCGGGTACAGCCTGGCTCCAATGCCTATGGGAAATACGAGCATCATCAGAGGGCTTGTTCTTCTCCATCCCAGAGCGTAAGACCCTCCAAGGACCAGAGCTCATCATGAACAAATTCCAGGTAAAGTGGCAAGATCTGGTAAGAGCACAACCTAAGAACACTGCCCTGTAAGTCAACTCGCAAAACTTTGGGACACATATCATACAAATATACAAAAGGCCATTCTGTTGGCTAAAGGCAGTGACATTTTGGTGGCATCCAGGTTAAGATTCTTGTGGGTTCCCTTCTCATCTTAAAATATGCACCACCCATGAAATCCCTCCGAAACTGTTTTCCTTAATGTATTATCAAAGAAGAAAATCTGTCAAGTTGGAGTCTGCTTTTGGGAGGAGGGGACCCACCCTCAAATGAAATCACTCTGCTGCTCTTGAGCCAGGAACTAAATTAGGGCAGTATCATTTTGCATGCAGAATGGCCCCGAAGGCTGGAATCCCTGCCTGGCGACCTTCACACTTCAGCAAACTCTGGCTCATGAAGCAGGCCGCATTATTTAGCTACTTGGCACCCACTGGCTACTTTACTTTCAGATTTTCTGTTGACTGTTTTTCAATAACCCACCTTTACGTTCACCTCTTGCTCTTGCTAAAATACTGTTTCTTTCTTTTTTAAAGATCGCTTTTGATCAGATAGCTCCTGCTGGCATGAGCTGCCAGAGGTATTCATTTCAGCAGACTCTGGCCTTAGGCTGCATTACCTTGGCAACAAGATTTCGAGGCAAAGCCCTGGCCTTGAACTTGTCAGAATCTCCAGTGATATGAACCTGGCACACATTACTCTCCAGCATATCAAGTTG
>NW_004524618.1:10093896-10096216 GCF_000260255.1 Octodon degus | reverse complement strand
TAACTGGAATCCATTCAGTTTGTCTAAGGCTTGTCTAGCTTGGTCCTTACTGGAGTAGGTGACATTTACCACTGCAGTTTCCGAGTCAGTGTTCACTTGCTCACAGGTCTCCACCACTCCATACTGGACTAGTAAACTATCCAGCACCTCCCACTGTAAGTGTGGCGGGATATTTCGTATCTGAAGTTTCCGAATCCTTTGCCTTTTGGGGACCGAGTGTTCAACTTCTATGGGTTTCCCGTGCTGTTCCGTTTTACCTGAGAGTGCCTCGATGGCCTGGAGGGCCCAGGCCTCGTCTGGGCAGTCCACGAACGCGTAGCCCGTCTTCACCAGGAAGGGTCCCGACACCGGGATCTTGGCGTCCTTGAAGATACTTTCTAGGTCCGAGGGGGCGGCGTTCTCGCTGAGGTTTCCAATGTACAGTTTGTTCATTGTGAAGAGTGGTTGGTTTTTTTAAAAAATTGAGAAAAACGAAAAATTAAAACCACCCACAGTGATGGATAGATCCGGCGTGTTTTGTTTCCCCTCGTCTTCTCGCCTTTACAATACACAGCACCGTAAGAACCAAGGGCAAGAACGAGGAGCGGAAAAATCAGATCCGAGGGTTCTTGTTTTTCCTTTTCTAGGTATTAAAAGAGGAGAAAGACAAAAAATCTAGCCACAACCCAAACGCAACGACGAGTCTTCCTAACTCTGAGGAGGCGGGATTAGCAAGAGAAAGGAGGAGGAAGGAGGAGGGGAAAAAAACCTACTTTTTGTCTCTTCCTCCGCAGCCCCCTTGGCACGGCCAGCGGACTGTGAAACTATCACACTACGTGCGGCAGGCGCCGCCCCCCCAGAAGAACCCCGAAGGGTGACTGGCAGGAGGACGAAGGGGAGGAGGAGGGAGGCGCAGGAGGCGGAAAAAATCCGCTCCCAGTGTCCGGCTTTTTGAATGAGCCACGTGTTCAAACTACAAATCAACGTCTCACGTGAGGAATCCCAGCGCCTCAATTAGAGCCTCCTTCTGTAATTTAATGGGCCTGGAAGTGTAATATATGGGTCTGTGTGTGCGCATGGGTGTGTTTCACCCATCACAAGTGGCCCTCCACTGAGTGACTGGGGATGGGAAATGCAGGTCAGGCCGAAAGTTCATCAACAGGCAAGGAAAAGCTAGCGCTGGACCTAACAAAGGGAACCTGGCTTTTTTTTTTTTTTTTTTTTTCCCAGAACTGGGGATTGAACTCAGGCCCTTGTGCTTGCCAGGAAAGCGCTTATTCTACTGAGCCATCTCCCCGGCCCCGAGCCTGGGATTTTGCAAGGCCTGGAAAGCGGTAACTAAACAAAATCTCAAGAGGTGACTTTTGCCCACAGATGAGCTCCATGGGCACAGCTGGCAGTACATTTGACACCCAGAGCAGGTGTCCCCATGAGCGTTTGGACTCTTTCAATAATTATGAATGGAAAACCAACTTCAATTTTTTTCTTTCTTTTTTATGTATTTAGTACAGCGTCTACAGGGTCTCACTACGCAGGTCAGACTTGGAGTGATTCTCCTATTTTCAGCCTCCCAAGCACTGGGATTACAGGCATGCACCTCCACGCCCAGTCTCAATGGCCGTCTCAGCGCGCCCCGGGGCCTGGGCCGGCGCAGCACCCCTGGGATGGAACCCCAGCCACTGGGCTCTGCCTAAGTAGGCGCTTTAGTCCGCCGAGCTATCTGGCCAGCTCTCAGTTTCTTAAAGGTGTTCTGACATTTATAGTTGATGCCATTTTCCTCTCCACCAGAAAGCTCTGTAGGTGTCTGCCCGCCCCCCTAGACAGTCTTGATTCGGGAAGGATGTTCAATCGGCAGGTGCTTCTCAAACTGACTCGTTCCTGTGTCTCCAGCTCTGTGATCACTTCCTTACAGCTTTTCTTCTTTCGTTGAATTACTTCGGCAAAGGCAGAGGGAAAGTGTGTATCTCAAGTCTGGCACTGCGCTCTCGTGGGTCTCACTTAGTTTTCGGTAACTAATGCATATAGGAGGGGCTCCCTAGGGATGCCCAGGGAAAACGCCTTCACTCGGTGGCACGTATCTTCACCGCCCCCACGGCAACCCTGGGATGCAAGACGCTGTTGACACCACAATTTCATGGAGAGAGAAACAGACAGAGCCACAGAGGAATTAGGCCCACAGCTAGTGCCTGTCCACCGTCCTATAGTGAGTAAGAGTAAGGACTGAGTTTTGAACCCAGCAGTGTGGTTCTGGAGTATTCGGGTCAATTGAGCCTGCTGGCAAAGTTTTAGGTAGACAGCATTGATTATCTAAAATTGCAAACCTTGGGGCTGGGGATTTAGT
>NW_004524618.1:10073735-10093702 GCF_000260255.1 Octodon degus | reverse complement strand
GGCTAGGCCCATAGTTAATATTTCTATCTTCCTTTTAGTACCCAGTTGAGTGACTTTCACATAATAGTTGCAAAGAAACAGGGTTAGCTTGTTAAACAGAGGACTGGGAGAATATCAGTATCAAACACAAGGCCACTTTGAAAAATCTAGTGTTTGTATAAATCAGAACAGAGGTGATTCTCACTTCTAAACCACAGACCCCTAAGATCTTCCAAAGAACAGAAATGATGCTTAGGGGCCAGGGAGATGGCTCAGTAGAATAAGTGCTTGCCTAGCAAGCGCAAGAGCCTGAGTTCAAGCCCTGGTTCTGACCCTCAGCCCCCAAAAAACAAATGATGTTTAATGAAGAGGTGGATGTTCTGTCGTGGCTTCCATGGAGACATTTTCCACCCTTCCCCACTGAGCCATCTGCCCTGGGCACCTGGCCTTTACAGGCTGCGCCAGCTGCCTTTTCTTGCCCCATCTTTGTTGGAGAAGAGGGAAAGGTTGGATGTTTTTCCCTCGCTTGCTCCTGGACAAGGCAATGTGGTAATGGGACTGTTGGTCGGTGCCGAGGCTCAGCTCTCTGCTCCAGTCGTAGCTCTTGCTGGGATGCTAACAGCTTCCTGCTGGAACTCATTCCAGGGAGCTGCGCATTCTTTGTGGGTGCCTGCTGTAGCTCTGCCTGAACTTTTATTGACGGTCTCATCAATAACTATATCCTCTGTCTCCTGGCACCATGCCAGCTCTGACACCTGTCGCCTGGCCGGCTTCTTCTCCAAGATAAATGTCTACGAGCTCTTGTTAATATGCAGATTCTTACTCACAGGACTGGGGGCTGGGCTGAAATTTGCATTTATAACAAGGTCTCAGGTAAATGGATAACCCGCAGGTCCCACTTTCAGTAGTGTCAATCTGCAGTTACCACTTGGTCAGCATCTTCCGTTGAATGAGAGAATGGTGATGGGATTGCTTCCATGCGGGGCTGCGTTCAGCGTGGTGGGGAAGGCCTGTCCTTACCGCACCTGTCTTTTAATAACCCAGCCAGGAGGTCCCGGCAGCGCTGCCGCAGATCACCTGGCCGCACCATGCAGTGCGCAGTTAGCATGACATCTTGATCTCTGTCTTTCTCATCGCTGCAGCCCCCGGCAGTGCTCATCATTTCTGTTTATCACTGTTTATTAAAAACAGCAACTACTGCCACTTCCAAGAAATTGACTTCGGATGCATGAATCTTTTTTTCTTCAGAGATGAAAGTAAAATGTCTATTTGCTAAATCAAAACTGATTCCCCCACCATCCCAGGGACACCGCTTGCAGCGTGAAAGAAGGCAAAGGAATTCACGGTTTGCCAAACACTATGTCTCATGTGCTCAGATTCTGTATAATCTTGCACAAAGGCGAAGCCACCTTCCAAGAGATCACTCCAAGCAAGGCTCAGTGCACGACAAACAGCTTCTAACTGTGTGAGTAGATCAGACTGACAGAAGAGGTGAATTCACTTTTGCTGTCCGTACGGCAATGCATGCTTTCTGAACACCTACTGCATCTCTCTGTGGGACATGATTAGTATAAAGTAAAACCTTACTGATTTTAGTTGGGCGTGATGGTGCACACCTATAACCTAAGCAGTCTGGGAGGTTGAGGCAGGAGGATCACGAGTTTGAACTCAACATTTATTTATTTATTCATTTGGTACAGGGTCTCACTAGATAGTTCAGACTCCTAGTGATCCTCCTGTCTCAGCCTCCCCAGCACTAAGAATACAGGCATGTGTCACCATGCCTGGTTTCAGGGGCTGGCATGACGTGCCGGAGGTCCTGGGACTGGCTCAGCATGTGGTACCAGGGTTTGAACTTGGATCCTTGTGCTTGCCAGGCAAGTGCTTAGACGGCCAAACTATCTCTCCAGCCTAGGATCACAGAATTTAAAGACTTAGTGAAACCCTGTCTCAAAGTAAAAAATAAAAATGGGCTGGGAGGGGCTAGGGAGATAGGTCAGTGGCAAAAGTACCTGCTTGACATGCACAAAGTCCTGAGTTTGATTCCTGGTACTGGAATAATCTCCAGTACCACAAAAAGAAAAAAAAATCTTATTAATTTCAAATCCAAATAAATGTGAATATTGTGTTAACTCAGACAGATACTAACTTTCATCTGCCTATTTTACTAACCATGAAAAAAGGATTTGAAATGCCAGTTAATAAGCCAACAAGTTTGTGTAAAAAGATTACGTGAAAGAATAAAACTTTTTAGTAACTCTCAAGTGTTTTACAAAGGTACATTTAGGTTTGTTTTTTTTTTTTTTTTTTTTTTTTTGCGGAACCGGGGATTGAACTCAGGCCCTTGCGCTTGCCAGGGAAGCCCTTTACATTTAGGTTTTGACAACAGAGAATCTAATTGATTTATAATGTTAGTTGTTGTGCTAATTAAAACACACATTCTTCTGCACTCAATGTGATAGCCTCCATTGCACTGTGGAATAAGAAATAAGTGTAAAGTTTAGTTAATAACAATATGCAGAAGCTGGAGTTTTAGTTTGGCAAATGCACTGTGATGGTGTTAATGTTAACATGAAAAAAAAATCTTTTTTTTTTTTTTTTTTTCCACAACCAGGGATCTGAACTCAGAAGTTTGCACTTGCCAGGCAAACGCTTATTCTACTGAGCCATCTCCTCGGCCCCTAACATGAAAAAAAAAATCTAGGAAAAAGGTATATGAGAAGTTTTTGGATGATCTTTACATTCTTCCTGTAGATGTAAAATCATTCCAAAGTTTAAAAGTTTGTTAAAAAATTCTTGCACATTGACGAACCCCAGGAATTCCTAGAAACAATGACAGAGGTCTGTGCTGGACGCTGCCCTGGATGGCTCAGTGCCCTAGACGTGCGCTATGCTCATGACAGTGCTACTATCTTCATGCCACGGATAAGGAAACTGGCTCAGCGTGATTAAGCAATTCATCCACAGATACACAGGTAAGTTTCCATAGCATCAGGGGGCGGCAAGTTTTGTGCAGTCCCACAGTGTGGGCTCTGCAATTTTACAGCTACGATCTTAGCTTGAGTTTATCTCTATGTAAAGGACTTACCTTACCCCTTACTTATTTCAGGCCTATATTCAGGGTCTACTCTACTTGATGGAGAAAAGGGACTTAAACTAGTATCACTCTCCAGCATACATTCCCTTCCCAGTGCTCAGAAAATACAGATAGAGGACTAACCCAAGACCAATCCTTTGGCTGCTAAGCAATGTCTTTGTAACTAGGAACGCTTGACTGTGATAAAAGCGAGCCACGTAATGTTCAGCTTCCACAAAGATCTGCGCAGTCAATAGCAACCTCTCGCTCTGCTCCCCAGCTGCTGCTGCCCCCATTCCTGCCCGCAGCGCTGAGCTCTGCAGCCGGCTCGGCATTGATCTCCCAGCTGCCAAAGGCAGTGAACGCTTCCAGGCCTTCCCTTATATAACAACCTCTCTGCAGCATCTGTCTGCTGCCAGTTCGAGGTTCTGAGAGCTAGAAAATAACTGGACGGGGATTTGAGTGTGGACCTTAATTGATTCTGAAGCTCTTTTATCTTTTTTTATTTAATAAATATTATGTATTGCATAAGATAATATAAATAACTTTAAGTACATCATTAATAAATCATTACTGCTCATCAGTACTATGCCAGTGGTTTCAGCTTTCCGATTTTTTTTTTTTATTTACTTATTTGTGTGTGTGTGTGTGTGTGTGTGTGTGTGTGTGGCCAGCTCAGCCTGCCTGGGGGCAGGGCTGGCTGGCATGTGGTGCTGGGGGATTGAACCGTGGTCCCTGTGCTTTGCTAAGCTTGTTCTAAGTAGGTGCTTTAGACCACTGAGCCATCTCACCAGCCCTCAGCTTTCCGATTTCATAGACTATAAGAATTCAAAAACTTTTTGGGGACTGTGATGTGAGGTTACCGTGTGTGTGTGTGTGTGTGTGTGTGCGCGCTTGTGTAGTCTTTAGGCCATTTTTTAAAATGCCCAACTACAATATGTCATCATTTTCATTCATTTTTGTTTTAAAATTCCTTATCTGCCATGAAAGTAAATCCCTACTATGTTGTTAAGCAAGATGCTACATGCCATATTAAACATGAGTTTTTACAAATGTATCTAGTGGCACATTCACACGGCATGGTATAGTTTTTGTGGTGCAGTTAGAAATCAGCAACAGTTTGGGACGGAACCAGAAGGCTGGGGTGGGAAGGAGACTTCCCACATAGCCAGTGCAGGAGGTTTCGTACATTGTGAATTTTGCACAAGGAATATCATGTATTAACTATTTCAAAAATCGATTAATAAAAAATAAATCTTTAGAGCAAAGCTTCATGGCATGCCCCATAATCCTGGCTACTTGGGAGAATGAGGCAGGAGGATTACAAGTTAGAAGCAAGCCTGAGCGATTTAGCAAGGCCCTAAGTGAAAAAGGCTAGGAATGTAGCTCAGGCTTGCATAGTATGTGTGAGGCCCTCCCTGTTCAATCCCCAGTACAACAAACAAATAGATCTCTAAAAGAACAGACTTAATAGCTCTAGAATCACATGGTTAATATAATCACAACATAATCTGAGTAAATTTGATTTGACCCTTATGTCTCTCTTTTTGACCCCTGATCTGCCCTGGTGAGAACTTGGCCAGGAGCCAACCTAGCCCTCAGCTGATCCCAAGGGCATGCTGACTCTCACTGACCACATGCAGGTGCTCGCAGGTGGCCTCCTGTGCCCACAGGCAGGAGCTGCTCTTGGGACAGCCCCTTCTGGGCACCCAAAATTCCAAGCAATTTTCTCAGCATTAGCACATAGGGGAGTAGAATTTGGCTGGAGTCAGGGCCTCGAATGGGGACCCTGGATCTGAGCAGTTCTCATCGTGATATAAGTTCCTGAACTGCATGGCATCTCAAGTCGTGCGAGCAGTTTGTAGATTAGACTAGCACCGTATTAAAGACAGTGTCAGGGCTGGTGAGATGGCTCAGTGGTCTAAAGCACCTACTTAGAACAAGCTTAGCAAAGCACAGGGACCGCGGTTCAATCCCCCAGCACCACATGCCAGCCAGCCCTGCCCCCAGGTGGGCTGAGCTGGCCACACACACACATAATAATAAATTTTAAAAAAAATTTTAAAAAACTGCTTCAGTTTCCATTAATAAAGTAAGTCTGCTTTACATTTTAAAAAATAAAAAAAAGAAAAAAATAAAGACAGTGTCAAATGGGCATTTTGAACAAAGTCCTGGGATTTCTGATGTACCAGGAGCCACTTTAAGAAACACGAACAGCTTGGGCTGTGTAGATGGAGTACACAGACAGATTAAAGATTATGACTGGGTTTTAATAAGAATTTGAGCTTTTCTGGGAGGGGGGAGAGAAAGAAGGTTGTGGGACGGGACAGTCAAAGTCAAACAGAGTAATTCCCTTCCCCCGCCACCCCAGGGGTCAAGCAGGATGTGTCTCAGATGGAGTCCACTAAGGCAAACAGGATCTGGAGAGAAAGAGCAATTTCTCCTTTTCACTCTGAACCTCGGTCTGACCAGTTCCGGAAACAGTCCTGATTAGAGCGTAATTGACTTGGACTCGGCTTGCAGAGCAGCCAGGCCTGCATCCCGCCTGCTCATGCAGAGCAAGCTGTGCTGTATCATCTGACTCCTTATTGCATTAAAAGCAATATGATATGACATGTGCTGGCTTTCTAACATTTGCAAACTAAGAAAGATTATATAGTCAATGGCTGTGCCAACCATACTGTAGAGAAAGGGGGAAACACTTCCACCCAACCCCCAAAGACAGCAAACAAGCTTGAAGCGTTTTCCTTACATAAATGCTAACTCTCTAGTCACACAGGCTCTGGAGGCTTTAGCTGGTCAGGAAATGATCTTGTATTACTTTCAAAGCCAAATCAGTTATTCTAGTTTAGACAAGGATTCTAAACACTTTGCTTTTTTTTTTTTTTTTTTCCCATAGCACACATCCTAGAGTGACTATAATTCAGATTTATCAGGGATTGGAAAGACAAACCCAATAAACAAAACAAAAAGCCCATCCCATTGTACCACAAGGCTAGGAGGAAATGAATGGGTCAGAGAAGAATTCCAGCGGGGGCTTTGGCTAGTGTGGTAGACTCTACTTTCTACAGTTCTTTTCTCTTTCTCCCTGAGTCTGTGACAAGAGTTCCCGAACAGTAAGCCAGGTAATAATTACTACTCTGAAACATCTTTTAGACCCTTCCTATACCTTCTCCTCACGGTAGGCCTCACAATTAAGTTACCCAGGGAAGACAGATTCTGCAGCAATTTTACTACACACGTTCTGTGGACTAACAAGAAAACAGAGATTCTGTCACGAAGTTTTCAGGTGTATTAGGTGCTCGTTCCTTGGCTCCACATGGCTTGGTTTTGCTGTTTTCCATGTCACTGTGCTCTATGCAGACTGGAAACGCTATCTTTTATGTGTTAAGAAAATAAACAAACCAACCCCCAAAGCAGATTTTGTTAGATCCCACTCTTTGATGACAAAAAAAGAAACACAGCTTTTACAACTTCTCTTTGCCTTTGTATTATGAAAACTTTCGGGCTATTCACATTTAAAGGTAGAACAACACAAATGTATATTTAAACAGTTATCAATTTAGGGCCAATCTCTGGCCTTCATTTCCAGGTTATTTCGAAGTGACTTTATGGCATCATTTTGTCTAAATATCCCATATTTATCTAAAAGTTACTCTTTTAGAAATACACACACAGGGCCGGCCAAATAGCTCAGCAGGTTAAAGAGCCTGCAAGCAGGCCCAGTGGCCAGGGGTTCCATCCCTGATCCCCGGGCCTGCCATGTTGGGCCCACTCCCGGGGCGTGCTGAGGTGGCAATTGAGACTGGGCATGGTGGCGCGCGCCTCTAATCCCAGGTCTCGGGAGGCTGCAAACAGTGAGATCACTATGAGTGTGATCTAGTAGTAAGATCCAACACCCTGTATAGGGGCTGGGGAGGTGGCTCAGTGGAATAAGTGCTTCCCTAGCAAACGCAAGGGTCTGAGTTCAAACCCCAGTTCTGCCAGAAAAACCAAAAAAAACAAAAACAAAAACAACACCCTATATACCCTTCTCTAAAATACAAAAAAACAAACAACAAAAAAATACTATTGTTATACTTACTATTTTAACATTACTTCTTCAACATCAGCCAGTATCCAATCATCTAGACATTTTTAAATGGAAATCTTACAGGAGGGCCAGCTGACAAAAGTCTAACAATCCGTGTATTCTCCAGGAACTGTGCCGCACACCCCGAACCCCCACCCCCACCCCAGGCAAGGATGCTTAAGAAAGAGATGCACAGAAGTTCTTTCACGGACTTGAGACTGAACTCATGCAGCCAAACCTCTCCGGCTGTGGAGGCTGAGTCGGCTTCTCCAGCACTGTTGATTTTGGTCTGAATGTTTATCCATTCATTTTTCAGACCTCCAGTCGCTTGTTTATCTTGGCCATCCCTTCCCAGCCCTGGACTTCCCACACCCTGCCATCTGGCACCCTCTCTGGTGTCTTTCCCATAGCCCCAGCCCTGAGCAGAAAGCTCAGAGGAAGTGCAGAGCCAGTGAAAGGTCCCGAGTGCTGGGCCCCGGTCCTCCTGTAGGAAAGAAGGGAGCCAAAGGAATTTTTGGAGAGGATCTTTAAGGTTTCACAACTCTTTTCATTGTCGATCAGTAGATAGACTCGTACTCAGTATCTCAGTACACCTGTGAGGGTTATCTCGTGATAAGCTTAGAAACGGAGATGCAGTGGCAGATACCCAGGGTCACATATCTGTATCTGTTGTTTTCTTTCTTCTTATCACTTAATTTTCAACTTGTGACCTCAGACCTCTAAATTGCTTAAGATGGCCAAAAGGTTTTCAGCAACAGGGCTTATGGTTTATTTGGGTTTTGATGGAAAAGAAGATTTTGAGTTGTTCTCTATATAAAATAAAGCAACCCGGTAAGTCTACTCACCATATTCTAAACTTGTTTCCCACTGTTGTATTTTATGTTTTTATTAATTTTATTGAGAAACAAATAGCAATGAGAGAGTTTCAAAACCGATTATTAGGACAGTTTCAATAATTACTACATTGCATATTGTTGTCTTTATAGCGGTTATTCATAGTACAAGATGCAGACATAGTATCCTGTACAACACTATTAGTATGATGAGAAAGTAGCTGTTTTAGCAATGGCCTCTGCTTTGTTAAGCTGAGCAGTCCTTGCAGGCTCTACTGACTGCTTAGGCAGCCCAAAGAGTTGCTCTAAGTTTCCGCAGAAACATTTTCTTTACTGCTGCCACCGCCGCCACCACCATGACTGCTGCTGCCAGCACCACCAGCACCACCAGCACCACCAGCACCACCAGCTTCGCCAGCACTTCCTGAGCTATCTGCTGGCCACTGTCCTAGGCCCTCAGTAGAGTACCTGTTTCAACTTCACCCACAGTTCCAAGAGAAAAGAGCCATTAGTGTCATGACTTTATAAATGAGGAGAATAAGGAGAGATGAGGTAAACACTCAAAGTCACTGGGACAGTGGTTGGCCATGTGGCTAAGGGTGCCGCCTCCCAATGCTTAAACTATACTATCTTCATAAAATCATATTCTGTTTTGCATTGCCAGAGACACGTGTGTGCATGTGTTTTACCTTCTCCTGGACCTAGTTAATGTGAAGTATTTAGCGTGCTCTCTGGCCGTACAGATGTGTGGAGCCCGGTACATGTTGGCTGTTACAGCGTGCTGTGGTGGTGGCAATGAGCAAGGCTTTCAGAACGGTCTCACCTCCACAGTGGTGCTGTTACAGGTTTAAAAGCAGGAAAACCTGGACTTCCTGCAGCAGATCTACCACATAAAAACCTGGGACGCAACACGGGAGACACAGGAAGAAATTGTTGTTCCTCTGAAATTCACATTTTGAAGGAGCATCCATATTTTATCTGGCAGCTCCAGCTGGGGTACTTAGCACCGGGAAGGAGGAGCTGCATGGTGCCCGTCAGTGGCACTGCAGCAACTGAGGAGCAGCGGCACGGTGCTGGGCAGCCACCAAGGGCCTCGCGGGGAGGCTGGGGCTTCCAACTTTGTCCAACCGGGAATTCAAAGCTTTTAGGCTGTGGAAACGATGAAGAGAAACAGCAATAGACCATGTGACTTCTAAAAGGTGCTAAGGATGGAAATAATTTCACAGAATGGTGCAGGAAGGAAAGGACGACAGCCCTTTAAGTTGGTTTAGAAAGTGCACAGAACAATATGCTGCCCGCACTGACCTAGGTCGACCCAGGCAGCACAGGTCTCTCAAGGCGAGCTGCTTCTGCGCCTGGGGTCCTTCTAAGGAAAAGTGGAATAAAGGCAGGTCTCATTTCTGAGGCCCTGTAAGCCCCAGAGGAATGCAGTTGAGGTATGCTGAGTCTTAGGAAGTGTTCGAGCTTTGTTGTGAAAGGCTAAGCCCTTGCATGACTGTCATCGTGGATGCCGGCTCCCTCGCAGGTAGAAGGGCTGCCTCCTCCGCTCCGGTGGAGACCGCTCACGCCTGGGCACAGCACATCTGCTCAGTGCCTTTCTGTGTCAGGCACTATAAACATGGTCATCAGTTTGTTCTCACTATTGTAATTCTCAGTCTGCAGAAGAGGAAGGAGGAGTTCAGGAGCTCGCTGCATTCATGGGGTCTCAACCAGCTAGCAAGTGGTAGAGCTAGGATTGGAATTTATTTATTTATTGTATTTTAGGATACAATAGACCCTTTGTATTTAGGGTCTACAGGGTGTTCAGGGTCTCACTACTAGATCGGACTAGTAGTGATTCGCCTGTTTACAGCCTCCCAAGAGCTGGGATTACAGGCGCGCGCCACCACGCCCAGCCTCAATTGCTGTCTCAGGGCACCCCGGGGGTGCAGCCGGCACTGGCAGGCCGGGGATCGAACCACTGAACCCTGCGGCTTCCTAAGTAGGCTCTTTAAATCCGCTGAGCTAATTGGCCAGCCCTAGGATTGAAATTTAAATTGGTCCGATTTCAAATCCTGTCTCCCCTCTGCCACCCTGACAAAAATCAGGTTTTGACCTAGGGATGGTGACTGGCCACATCTGGCTCATATCGATAACCGGAGTGCTGCTGGTTCTGCGGCCTTCCGGCCAGCGCCGGGCATGCCATCCAGCCTTTGTTCTCACCCTTCTATTCTTGGGAGAGGAAGTTATTCCGGATTCTCATTCGATTCTCTTTCCGGCCCTCCGTACTCAGTGTCCCCACCCAAGAAAAGTGAGGAACAGAAATACCTCTGAATGATGGAACTATCCACGGGCCAAAAACAAAATCTAGACCCATTTCAGGGCAAGGCAAGGCGGCTAGGAGATTCTGCAGAAGGCTGGGAGGAGAGTACGTGGGCCGAGAAGAGGGAAAGGCACCTCCACCCAGAAAGACAAATGCTGAAGTTAGAGACTATGAAAACAAGCAGCTAATTTATTGGCACATGTTTTTCCAGCAGCCTTGGGTTAGAGCTGTGATTGCCTCTGAAGGGATCCCTGACCTCATCCTTCCCCGGCTTCCCAGCCCCCGCCACAGGGGTTTCCCGTCAGCCCCTGACATCTGGTTTGCAGCAGGAAGTGTGAGATCCTATGCAGGCCGGCTCAGGTTTCGCCCCGGAGAGAGTCAGGTGAGCTGCAAGCAGGGCTTGGGTTTCCTAAGAAAACAGAGTTGAAAAGAGAGCGTTTAGTGACCTCTTGGTTTGGAATGAGGTAATTAGTTCTCCAGAAACTCCCACCAGTTTCCCGGGCAACAAAATCAATGTGCTGTTGATGGAAAACACAGGAAAAATAAATTGGCTAAAATCAAGGATTTTTTTTAAATAAAGAATTTTTTCCTTACGGATTCAAATCTAAATCAAAACAAAACAATTTCGAACACTAAAAAACAAAAACCACCACACACTCATATATACACACATGCGCACTAAACCTGACTGTATTGTCAACCTTTTAAATTGCCTTCATTTTTTAAAAGAAATTTTAGGACCGGACAGATAGCTCAGAGGATTAAAGCGCCTGCTTAGGCAGAGCACAGGGGCCAGGGCTTCCATCCTGTGCGGCCCCACCCCCGGAGGAGGTTTAGGGGGCGACTGAGACTAGGTGGTGGTGCACCCTGTAATCCCAGCGCTTGGGAGGCTGACAAACAGGAAGGATCACTGCGAGTCTGAGCTGTGTAGGGAGACCCTGTAGACCCTGTACTTTTAAATGCATACATAAAAAGAAGAAAATAAATTTTAAGTTTAGTCCTATGTAAACATTTAAAAAATGTTTTTATTCTTGAGAAGATAAGAGAAAGGAGGGTCAAATCCCATGCCTGATTGTACACAGAACAGGAACCTTTGAGATATTTTGAGGCAGAATATTCTTATGAGTGGAGTGATGGGAGGGTTACCATATCAGAATTTCTGAGGGAAAGAAAGGTTTGAGGGAAAGAACCAGAAGGTTTATTATTGTTGTTGTTGGTGGTATTATTATTGTAATCTAAAGGAAAAATAAAAGATAGAGAAGTTGTTTAGGTTGCCTGGGCCTTGGTTTTTCTGGGCTAAATAAGTGCCCCTCACCAGGAGTACTGAGCACAGGGAGGGCTCAGTTACATCCTCAGCACCTTCAGTCTTTCTCATTTTGAAACAGTTTTGTCAAATTATCCCAACTGGTCTTGAACTTGTGATCCTCCTGCCTCAGCTTCCTGAGTATCAGGGACTATAGGTGTATACCACCACATACAGCTCCAGTTTTGTTAGCCACCAATTTCAAAAGGAGATAGGTGGGCTGGTGAGATAGATCTGTGGACAAAGTGTCTGCTTTAACAAACACAGGGACCGGGGTTCGTTCCCAGTTCCGCCACTCCAGCCCTGCCCCCGGGGCTCATTGAGCTTGTGACAGAGTCTGAGCATAGTGGTGCGCCTGTAATCCCAGTGCTGGGGAGGCTGAAAACAGGAGGATCACCACGACTCCTATCTGTGTAGTGAGACCCTGTACCAAATGCACAAGTGGGGCCAGCCAAATAGCTCAGTGGATTAAAGAGCCTGCAACTCCAGGCGCAGGGGCCAGGAGTTCGTTTCCTGGGCCTGCCATGCTAGCCCCACCCTTGGGGCATGCTGAGACAGCAACTGAGACTGGGCGTGCCTGTAATCCCAGCTCTTGGGAGGCTGTAAACAGGCGGATCACTATGAGTCAGATGTAGTAGTTGTTGTAACTCAAAAATCAGATGACAAAACGAGGCAAGTCCAAAAGTTAAAAGAAGCGCTTTATTTTAGCTGGTACCCAGCGGCGGTCTCTATGCAAGGTGCAAAGAGGCGCGCCGGGGATTGACAAGGGGTCAGTATTTAAGCTTGAAAACCGCAAAAACAGGGAAGGGGTGGAGAGGAAGAAATGGCAAGGTCATTAGTTCTTTAGGTGGTCCTTTTGGGTGGGGTGCTGAATTGGCAGTCATGAGTACATCGAGTGGGCGCATTGGGCGGGGGTGCTGAAATCACGCAGAGTTCTGCAGGACAAGATAAAGTTTGGGGAACAAATATCATAAGACTTGAGTCACAGGGGTGAGGAATTGGAGGAACTGGGAAATTGGAGGAATTGGGAGGGGTCGGCGCATACAGAACAGGAACTCGGCGAGGTTAGAAGGGCAACAAAATGGAGTCAATTTTAACAGGGTATAACAGTAGTGAGACCCTGAACACCCTGTAGACCCTTCCCTAAAATACAGAAATACACAGATGGGGGGGGTTAAGAGAGGTAAGTGGTGAAGTCTTCTCAGAAACTCTTTTTGATATAGTTTCTGAAGCCACAGTTGGAATTGAAGGCTGTTTCTTCACTCCCCTTTTCCCTGCACCATCAGGGAGCCAAGCTCCCATCATGCGGCCCGAGAGTGGAGTCTGGATGGGACCAGCAGGACTCCAGCATTTCTCGCCTTCCACACCTCATCCAACGTAAGATGCTGTGGACTATAAGGCGCACAAGTACTTTAAGGATCAATAAGAATGAACAAAAAAGCTTCAGGCTAAGTTATGACAGAGTGATAATGTCATGTACTCATTTTAATTTCACTGATGTTAAGAGGTGACAAAAATTCATCTTGGAATTAGTAGACTATGGCAGTTATTTTGGAAATTGGCTTTTTTCCAAGCTTAACCTCTCTCTTTCATCCTCCCTTTTACAAAGTCAGAACCATGAAATACCTACCTCATAGGGTTTGTTGTAAGCCTTTAGTGAATTGATTTCCATAAAATGCTCAGAACATTCCTTGGCATATAATAAGTGCTCAATTAGCTATTGTTGGGGCTGGTGAGATGGCTCAGTGGTCTAAAGCACCTACTTGGAACAAACTTAGCAAAGCCCAGGGACCGCGGTTCAATCCCCCAGCACCACATGCCAGCCAGCCCCGCCCCCTGGTGGACTGAACTGGACACACACACACACACACACACACACACATATAAATAAATAAATTAAAAAAAATTAGCTATTGTTAGTATTCAGTACATATTACTCAAATCCACAAATCTTTGCTCAATTGTGGAGCGGTGGTTTTCTTGGTTGTTACTCTGCCAGGAGCAAAACAGGGTAACACACATTGCAAACCATGATTTCAGAGAAGTAAAAGCTGGCAACTTGGGAGGATGGTAACAGATCATTTCTATCTGCCTTGGTCTCTGAGTGATTTCTTCGTATACCCTGGCGCCCACAGAAAAGCTGCAGGCTTGCCCAGTAATGGTTCTGTTGTGGGAAGAATTTTTGCATTGATGATGCTCTTGTGGATTGTTTTTGCCAAGATTTTTGTTGCTCTGAGCACTTCCTGGAGCCACCCCAGCCATGGAAGGGCTCTGACCCCAGGGGATGCCAGGCGGGTTTGATGTGAACAACCCGTGCTGCGCGTGGGCCAGATGGCTCCTACCGCAGATGTTCTTATTCCATTCACGAAGAGTCAGAAGCAAGCTGATCTTATCACTTCAGACCTAACCAAGGGAAAAGCAAGTGGCCCTGTCTCCATAGGCGGCTGAGTCTTGATACAGCTCAGTTTTGCAAAGAGATGAAGATAGGTGCAAATGAGAATTCCCAACGTAATCGCTGGCTGGAATGTGGAAAGCTGAGAAATAAAGCCCACCAGGCAAAGCTCCAAGTGCACATATGTTTCCCAGCCTCTCGGAAACTCTTGCATTTGGTTGCTGTCCTTAGCCTTCTGCTACACCTAACTTCCTCCTGAGATTATTGAAGAAGTAGCTGTTTGGCTGATTAGAATGTCATCTGGCTGGCACTAATGGGAAAGCACATGGCCATTTCTACACCCAACCAAGTCTGATCAAAAAAGAAAGTGCGTGGGAGTTGGCACACTGGGGCTTAGGATGGCTGGAAACAGAACTTGCAAAAGCACGGAGCTGGGGTTTAGATCTACAGCCTGTTCTCTCTGTGGGTGACCCAAGTGTCACCTTCTAGCATTACCTGGTTCTTAGGTTATCTACAGAGGATTGCTAGTACTAAATTTGTATGAGCAAAGAACTCAGTAAATGTCTGGTGCTGTTGGGCATCTTGTAAGTGCTCCATGAGAGTTAATTTTGTGTGCCAACTCGGTACCCTGTACTCTGTTTTTGCGGACACACTAGTCTTGTTGCTGTTTGTGAAGATATTTTGTAGACCTGCTTAATGTTTACAATTAGTTGACTCCAAATAAGGCAGTTGATTCTTCACAATCTGGGTGGGCCTCATCCAACCTTTTGAAGGCCTTAAGTACAAAGGCCAAGGTTTCCTGGGGAGGAAGGAATTCTGTCTTAAGACTGAAGTGTAGAAGAAATTCCACTTGAGTTGAAATCCTGTTGGTCTGCTCTGCAAATTTCAGACTCAGGCCTGCAACACCAGCTCTCCTTTGAATTTCCAGCTTCTGGCATGCCATATGGATTTTAGACCTGCCTGTGATGGTGTGTGCCAATTTTTTTTTTAACTCTATATTTTTCCTCTCTCTTAAACTATTTCTCCTAACTTACTTTGTTCTTGATCTTTCCACCTGACCTCAGGTTTTGGTCTTTCTTTCTTTCTTTCTTTCTTTCTTTCTTTCTTTCTTTCTTTCTTTCTTTCTTTCTTTCTTGATACAGGGTCTCTCTGCATGGTTCAGACTTGGAGTGATCCTCCTGTCTCAGCCTCCCCAGTGCTGGGATTACAGGCGTGCACACCATGCCTGGTTTGGGGACAGCACGGCACCCAGAGTTTTGGAGCAGGCATGGCATGTGGTACTGGGGATCGAATTCAGGTCCTTGTGCTTGCCAGGCAGTCCTGGTTTATTTTTTTATACTTGTCTCACCTCTAGGCTCTACATTTGTAGCTCCGACCCTGTTTTTGTCTTTGGTAGCCATGATTTAACTTTCTTTTTGGCTTGGCTGCTGTTTATTTCCGTAAGTAAAACTTCCTTTGTTTACCTCTGACTGAGACCTCACAGATTGACCCAAGGGATGTAGACAGGTACAACGGCAGCTCAGCTAGGTACAACCGCGACTTTCCACCTGCTCATAGCTTCCAGGGCTGCTGTCCTTTTGTGCCTCAGTGGCTCATGGCGTTGTTCCCTAGACACTGCTCAGGAACCACACTCTGTACATAGCACCCCCATACTTTCACAAAGGGTTAAAAAACAGCTGGACTCATTTCAGTCTCCTGGGGGTTGTACTTCTTATTCGTATCCCAGGAGACAGGTGGCTACAAGAAGATGCATTTATTAATTAAAAAAAGTATGCATAATCACCTTTTGCTTATTCACAAGGGTGATTCTTAAAACGAAACATAATGGTGCGCATGTGCATATGTGTGTGTGCCAAGTTATTTCACAGCAAATGTTTTCAAAGCTTTTGGAGATCCATGGAAGGAGGCTGGTGGCCAATGCCAAGAAGTATTAGAAATACAGGCTTCATTATTGTTGGCCCTACTCTAAAAGACTCTTATCATGTGATGAGTGTTTGCCTTTATAAGAGGTACTTCATAGAAAGTCCAAGGTGCATTGGAACTTCAATGCTTTGCCTGTCTTTCGGAGTCCAAAGTCTGTGGTGTGTTTAAACCATTTACATACTTTTTTCTCTCTTGGACCCTAGTGGAATCAGGCTGAGCTTGTGTCATATTACATAACAGCACCAGCTCACTCTGTAACGAGTTACTTCGGAGGAGGAGGCAACTGGGGGAACAAAGCCACCTGGCCTTTGCCCGGCCTTCTCGGCTCTGCCAGTGCACCTGCAGCGAGCTCCAGGGCTCGGCCTGGAAGAGAGGCTGTTGCTTCTGTGGCACTGTGCACGATGACACTGCGCCTGACTGGGACAGGCTGGGCTGAAAAAAAATCTCTGCCTTTGTTTCTCAGCCAGGTTTCATCCAAGATCTCCCAGGGCTTTGGACACGCCAAGCAGCGGCCTCCTTGAACCCTAGTGCTTCACTCCCACCTCACCTGCTTGGAGAAATCTGATCAATTCAAAGACATGAAATATTCATCAGAAACTCTCAGTGTTCCGGGTCTCAAGAGCTGGCAGGGTTAAACTGGGGAAGAGTCACATGTTGGTTTTACGCTTCAGTAGAGCTTATCCATGGTTCATGTTGGCCACACTGAGATATTAAATCTAACTAGAGCTTCATTACTGCATCCTCATTCTCAGGAAATACAATTCTCTCTCCCATTGCCTGCCATTGCTGAGGAGTTATCAGTTAGGGAGGAGTTAGCCCTTCCTGATGAGACAGAAAACTCTATGCGCATTGGTTTAAGTGAAGAAAAAAATGTATCGGGCCTATGAAGTAAAATATCCAAGGCTATGCTGGCTTCAGAAGTAGCTGGTTGGCTTCATGGTGCATATGAGGTCATCCAGACTTGGTTTCTCTCCAACTGAACTCTGCCTTGGGTTGGATTAGCTTGGTTTATTGCCTCCATGGGATAAGCAAACCCAGCTGCTTACAGGATTCTCTTTGCTGTGGCAAGACAGTTGCACGAGTTCTGGCCTTGGGGCCGGGGAGATGGCTCAGTGGAATGAGCACTTCCCTGGCAAGCGCAAGGGCCTGAGTTCAATCCCCGGTTCCGCAAAAAAAAAAAAAAAAAAAAAGAGTTCTGGCCTTCATAGTGTAAGGCAGGTGTGCCTCAGCTTTCTGTTGCTGTAACATGTACCTGAGATCAACCAACTTATAAAGAGAAAATGCTTATCTTAGCTCAGAGTGTCTGGGGTTTCAGTCCACGGTTTCTTGTTCCTCTTCCTTTGGGCTCATAGCGGCGCAGTACACTCTGGCGGCAGTGTACACAGTACTCTGAGTATGGTGGCACATGCGTATGGTGCTGCATTCTGGCAGCCAGGAAGCAGTGGAGGGCGGGGCCTCAAGGCCTCGAGGACACGCCCCCAATGACCTCACTTCCACACGCCAGGCCCCACCTCTTCAAGGTCTCGTTACCTTCCAATAGCTCCACAGGCTGCCGGCTACTCCAGCTGGAGAATTGTGAGTTCAGAGTTAGCCTGGGCAACATAGTGAAACACTATATCAATATAAAAAATAAAGAGCTTAAGATGTAGCTCAGTGTGAAGGACCTACTTTCAAGCCCCGGTACCATGAAAAGAAAACGGAGAAGGAGAAGGAGATGAAAAGAGAGAATGTTAAAATGTGTTTAAGTTGAGTTTCTTGCTGCTTATAGCAAGTCATTACTAGAAAAAATATGATTTCTGGCAATAATTCACCAGTTTATAGAAAGAAATGAAAGGGAATACAGTGTCCCCACACATGGAAAACTCTGTTGATTCTAGACTCCACACTCAGGACAAGACAGGAAACACACACACACACACACACACACACACACACACACACACGCATGCACAATTCGAGAGGAGAAAAAGTCTAGTATGACTTTACAGTTAAAAAAATTTTCCCAGTTAAATATAATAGTGAGAGCCTGCAGCAATGAGCCCTGTCGTTCCCTCCTGCGTCCATTGTTCAAATGGCCTCAGAGTAAGTGGCTTAAGTGTGAAGAAAGCTATGGAGACAAAGAAGCAAACACTGAGGTCTCAGAGCTGCATCTAGGAAAGAACTTTGGGTGTGGTTACTGGCATTTGGAAATTGCTGGAAGCATATAAATGAGAAGCTTATTGTTTTTGAGGGAATTGTATTTCCAAAGAAATCATAAGCTTGGATGAAATAAACTTTGACTGGCTAAACCCACCCTTTAGACTTAAACTTGTATGAGCAGGAATTGAGCTAAGGCTGTCCAGTCTGGAGGGGAGGGGATGCACATAGAAGCAGCCTGGATGAAAAATGGAAAAGGAGTGACATCCTAGAGGGAAAAAAAATAGACATGAAATTCCTCCTCTCAGAGAACAGGGTGAGGAGCTAAGAAAGGGTCTCCATAACACCCACCACCCACAACAAGCAGTATTCCATCATCCTATTAAGCAAAGTCTACGTTTCCCTATTCTTTTTCTTTTATATAATTGATGGAGGTCTCGTTGCTATTAAAGAGTTCCTGCTCTGTATTGTATAATGAGCGTGTGTTGGGGGAAGCAGATTTTGGTCCTTTAATTAATGAATTGCTGGACAATGAGAAGCCACATAGGAAACGGACTGAGCACATACTGTATCTTGCTCTGTCCTGGACCTTGAGGTACAAAGTACAGCGCTGAATGAGACTTTGTGTTGGCCTCCTTGAGGGCAGTGAGAGTGTGAACTCTGTGCTAAAGGACTGTCAGTGTCCAGGACAGCAAGTGGACAGAAATAGACTAGCAGCTGTTTACTAAAACCCATCCACTCCAGATCCCTATTCTTACGCGACTCGCACCTTTCCGGGCTGTTCAGGCCGTGGGGTGAGGCTGTAGGGGTGAGTGCTAGGCAACAGAATACGAGTGGAAGTGATGAAGGTGTGTTCCCCCATCTTCTTCCTCCTCCTTGGATGGACATAGGGAAGGGTGAGGTCCCAAGTCCTAGGAAGCAGGGGCAAACCTATGGGACACGGGCTGCAGCGGGCATGCAGAGCCTTCTCTGTTGCCTCAAGTCACCTCAGGTTTGCCCAACAGGGGAGCAGGGGAGAACAGTGACATGGGGGCTGTGTTGGCACTTTGGGATAAATAAGTGGGCTTGACGTTGCACTTTGGGTCCTCTAAAAGGGGTGCCATTGCTGTCCTATGGGCACTACCTCCACCTGCCGAAAGGCTCCTGAGCCATGGCAGGAAGGAAAGCTGTCTTCAGGCTGTTGGGAGAGCAGATTGTTTTTTTGTTTTTTAATGGATGTACTTTTTATTTATTTATTTATTTAATTTTATTTATTTGTGTATGTGTGTATGTGTGTGTGTGTGGCCAGCTCAGCCCACCAGGGGGCGGGGCTGGCTGGCATGTGGTGCTGCGGGATTGAACCATGGTCCCTGTGTTTTGCTAAGCTTGTTCTAAGTAGGTGCTTTAGACCACTGAGCCATCTCGCCAGCCCCAAGCAGATTGTTTTTGAACAATAAAAACATTTTGTTGCCACCACTGAGTCTGTTAATACAAGAACAACATAGTCTCACTCTGTATCTGCCTAACCCTTTCTCTTTAGGTCTTACATTTACAAGCTTAATTATCCTGGGTTGAGTTTTGTATCCGTGAGATACCAGCCTTTACTTTCATGCTTCTGCACGTGAATTCCCAAGTGTCCCAGTGCTGTTCAATGAAGACGCCTGCCCTTTGTCCTGTGTGTATGCTCAGCACATTCATGGGCAGGGAGATGTGTGGCTTTCCTTCAGTTCCTCTTTTGAGGTCTGCAGCCCTATGTGTCTACTCAAATTGTCTTAAGACTGAAAGCCTCAAGCTGTCAGCCCAGCCCGATGCAGCTTGACAAAGCATTTGTTACAAATGCACCTTTTTTTTTACCCCCAGAGAAGTTTTGGCAAGCTGAAAGTTCCCATTTCCTTTTCATTTCCAGTGACATTTTTCTTACCCTAGTGAGATTTCACTGCTGTTTATAGATTGCTATTCCAGGTAGTGATTG
>NW_004524618.1:10071221-10072555 GCF_000260255.1 Octodon degus | reverse complement strand
AAATAGAAAAATGAAGGGAAAGTAGCTAAATGAGAGAGCAGGAAGGAAGGAAGGAAGGAAGGAAGGAAGGAAGGAAGGAAAGAAAGAAAGAAAGAAAGAAAGAAAGAAAGAAAGAAAGAAAGAAAGAAAGAAAGATCAGAACCAACTAGAGCCCTTCACTCCTACAGCACACAGCTTTGCGGCAGGCGCCTGGGGCTGCATGTCTGTGAGGGTCTCTCTAGTCTGCCTTCCCCCGGGGCTCTCCTGTGAGCTGTCTGCTGCCTGCTGTAAGGCCTGGCTTCTGCTCTCCTTCCACCCCATCTCAAACGTTCCTCCTCTCCACTCCACACCTTCTCCCAACTGTGGGAGGTGGAAAGGGCAGTCCGAATTCCAAGATCAGCTTCTCTTGCCCCACTTAGTGGTCTGTGTCACCCTCTTTGGCTCCTGGTCTCCTTCGCCTTGCAGACAGTGGGGACCTGGCGCTTCTAGCAATTGTGGGCCTCCAGTGGTGGGGCATGTCACAGAGATCGTTTCCTGGATGGCACTCGGCAGCCTCATTGGCACAATCGGGCTTCTGTGTGAATGTTCTGTCCTGTCCTTTCCGTGCTGCGATTGTGTCTGCTGCCTTGATTTTGTAGGCCACATCATCCTGGGGATGGACCAGGTACCTCACATCTCCCTCTCCTCCGGACAGGCGTTGGCTAGGCCCCTAGTCAGATGTGAAGGAACACAGCTTGGCTGCCTGCTCTCCTTTGGGGCTCCCTCCCGCATGGCTCCTGTGGAGACCACGCAGATGCCAGCCGAGGGCAGTAGTGTCATACATCCAACGTGTGCACTGGGCTGCCTTCTCGCTGCTTGTCCTGTCTGTGGATTGCTCCTCTGGAATTACAAGTTCTTCTTTATCATACCTGTATCCTATTTTGGGGGTTTTCTTGGTGACCAGCTTGGGTCTCCTCTGCACCTGTGACCTTTGCTGTCTTCCCTCCTGACCTGACCTCTCTGCTCTCTGCTTGGAACTGCTCAAGCCTTGAAAGGACACCCAGAACTCATTCCAGCCACCCCATAAGGTTGTCAGATTTAACAGGTCCCAGTCCAAAGCACATGGAGGACCTTGAGGGCTCTCCTTGAAAGGAGAGCAGTTGTCTCCATCTTGGTTAAACCTGGCTCTGTTTCCGCATACTGATGTGCACAGAGCTGGCTAGGGCTTTCCCTCATCCACTCAGTCAGCTTTGAGCAATGGACATTGGTCTAGCAGAGGTGCTGATGTGTAGTGTTTGAAGCTAGGTGACAGGGCAGTGTGGCCCTGACCCGTAGCTCCCCTAAAACGTGTGGGTTGGGTGGAGGGATGTCGGGCG
>NW_004524618.1:10069815-10070506 GCF_000260255.1 Octodon degus | reverse complement strand
TTACTCTCACCATGTATCGCCCTGGTAGTGGAAATACTGGCATTAACTCACTAGAGTTCTGATAACTTTTCCATGGGATTAGAAATCTAAACTTCCTGGACCTCAACAAAGACCGGACAGGGCTCTCAATAGGAGCACCCTGTTACATCCAAGTTTCAGATAAAAAGTGAATAATGCTTGCACATCCCTAAATGCATACAAGCATTCCAGAATATTCTTCTACTCCAACATAATTTATCCTTTTACCTGAAATTCAACTATAACTGAGTACTGTGTATTTTATCTGGCAGCCCTACACCTTCAATTCGTTGCTAAGGGAATAGCTGAGAGCCCTCCTTCTCTCTCCACTCCTTTTTTCCCCCCCTCTACTCCTCTCCACTCTCACTTCCCTATTTCTTCTTTTGCTTCCTCCTCTGCTCCTTCCCTTTCTCCCCTCCCCTCTCTCCCCTCCCTTCTCTTCCTCCTTCTTCTCTTTTTTGTCTTTTGGAGACATAGTCTCGCTGTGCAGGTCTGGCTGGCCTTGAGCTCTCTTTGTAGCATAGGCTGTTCTTGAACTCACAGATCTTCCTGCCTTAGCCTTCTGAGTGCTGGGATTACAAGTGTGTGCCACCATGCCTGGATCCTCTTCTTCTTCTTCTTCTTCTTCTTCTTCTTCTTCTTCTTCTTCTTCTTCTTCTTCTTCTTCTTCTTC
>NW_004524618.1:10059259-10069715 GCF_000260255.1 Octodon degus | reverse complement strand
CTGAGTGCTGGGATTACAAGTGTGTGCCACCATGCCTGGATCCTCTTCTTCTTCTTCTTCTTCTTCTTCTTCTTCTTCTTCTTCTTCTTCTTCTTCTTCTTCTTCTTCTTCTTCTCAGTCTTCTTCTGATTCTTTTCAGCTATGCGCTCTTCTTCATGCACGGAGAGGTGTTTGTGCTCTGTTCAGGGCTGACCCTCAACCTTCATCCCCAAGGTCATAGCTGATGGGATCAGGAATGAATGCCTCACTTGATGGTATTAGTTCCTAAGTCAGCACACAGTCTGTAGGTGAGTTGGGCCCAAAAGTGTTGCAAAAAAGGAAATAGTGATGCCAGGGAGATGGCTCAATGGCACAGAGCCTGCCTGGCAAGCACAAGGTCCTGAGTTCGATTCCTGGTACCAAAATAAGGGAAAATAGTAGTGAAGTGAACCAATCAGATACTTGCCTCAGGGGTTTGAATTTAATAAGTGAGAAGATTGCTCAGAGGAACAGAAGCCAAAGATGCATTGAGTAGAATTCGTGAAGTTGTAGAGGTCAACAAAGCCACTTTTGTGGAAGGGAAGCGGCAGGGAGGACTTGGTCAGCAGCAGAAGCCCATGAGAGGGAGAGACACGAGATGACTAGGTCTGGCAACGATGGGGTACTAGAGACTGGTGAGCCAGCCTGTTCATGCAAATGAACTCCATCCACCAGTCCCCAGAGCAAGAACTGGACAGCTGACGGCCCGCCCGGCCCAGGCCTCTCTCCTCCAGTGTGGTCTGGGGTTGAGTTCTCCTCGGGTTCACTTGAGAGATCAGCCTATTTGGCTGATCTTTCTACTTCTATCCTTACAGTGACCCTCCACAATCTCTGGGTAGGGCTCTCCCAGAACAGGCGAACTTCCTGCCTGCCCGTGCTCCCTCCATCCCCTTCCCACCCCATCTTGTGTTGCCTGGCAACCTTCCAGACACTGGAGTCTGCTAGCACTAACCTGGACATCCTGTTCCACTGTCAATCTCTCCAAAACCTGGATTCGGACGTCTTCCTGTGTCCATTAGCCCAGTGCCTAGTAAGGTGCCTGGCACATTCCAGGATGTCAATGAGCACATGCACGAATACCCTGCCCCTTTCTCAGGTGGTAGCTGTGGGGCTGAGGAGTTAGAAACTGCAAAGTGAGTCGGGGCTCTGCAGCCTCCTGCTTATGTAACCTCAGGGAAGGAGTCAAATCTCAGCCTCCATCTTCTCCCATGAAATGAGGGTGATATTAGCTTTCTGTTTGGGCTGTGGTTAGGTTTAAAATAATGAACGTGAAAGCCTCTACGACCTAATAAGCCCTCGGAGAATATTAACTGCCTCTGAGACTGAAGAAGTTCTTCTAGGAGGGTTGCGCGTTAGAACCTCGCGAGGCGGAAGCGCACAAACAAATCCCAGGACACAAGGTTCTTTCTGACAGTGGATGGTAACCATGTGGTGACCAGCTGGCAAGAGAATAAAATAAGCTGAGTTTTTACAGTTTGCTGAGCTTTCAGATAGAAAATTTTGCAATTTTGGACAAATTTTTAATGTCAGTTATTAATCTTGTTTGCAAGAGGGAACATTTACCGTTTCTTAAAATATGCTCAACTCTTAAGGATAGCCAAATCAAATTTGCTTAAAATCCCCTCATTCTCAACTCCATGATTTGAGAGAGGAGGAAATGAAAAATGAACTTTATGATGCACAGTGGATGATCCCTAACGGTCCCGCACGGCTGCGCGTCCCAGCACAGCCTGAGCCTCTGGGTCTGCTCAGCATTCACTCAGGAATTTTTTAAATGTCATAACAGCACACTCGAAATAAAATGCTCCCGCACCCCCAAGAGTGTAATATTGTCAGGATGCTTTATCCGCTGCCATATATCTTGCACATGACGAATCCATTTCCCCAAACAAACCATCACGCATGTCCACAGTGTCTATAAATTTTGAATCCTGACAGCTATGCAATCATCCTCCGGGGTTTGGACCTGATTGCCCGGAGTCCAGCGTAGTTGGAGGGTCTGTTTTTAGAGAGTGAAGGAATGTCACTCTACTTTCTGATGGGTCCCCTCTGGAGACAGTGATGTCAGAAACATGCAAGACTTAACCCTGCCGGAGAAAGCCCCAGGTGCTTTCCCCAGGGAACAGGAGATTAGGCAGGACTGGCCTGTAAGCATCTCCACCTCTAGGGGTGATAACAAGGTCACTCTGCACTTAGTTTTGTCTTTATATTAATACATCTGGCCTGGATAGAGTTTCTTTCCGAAGTGCTTTCCTATTTATGAGCTCATTTAGCCCTCACAGGAGAAGGGGAGGGAGCTGGTTAGAGCGGGCAAATCTGGGTGTCCTCTGCTCTGTGCAGGGCAAGGCACTGGGTTTCAGTTTCCCTCTCTTTACAGCCCTGTTGTTATCCACAGCTCTGTGCTCCGGGCTAAATGCAAATGTGCCCCTGGGCTGGGTGGGAAAGTGCTTTGGGAAACAGCAAACTGCAGACAGGAATAGGCTATGGCCACAGAAGTCATTTACACATCCTGGAAGTTGTAGGGCTGGAAGAAACTTAAGAAAGAAGACAGGAAAAAAGAAGGAACCCAGGAAAGAGGTCTTTACTTTATCTTGTGAGTCATGGCCCTGAGCAGGACACTTGGCTTTGCAGGCTCAGCTTTCGGGTGTGCCGCTTTCAGAAACTCCTACACGGTAGTAGCCCGGCTGCCATTCTGGGCTTGGCTTCTCCTCCACTGCCCTCGCCCCAAGAAAGTGCATCAGAATGTGAGGTGGCGCTTATGATACAGGCAACCTGGATTTCACTCTATTTTGCACAAATGTAAACTGACCTAACCTGATTTTGAAAAGATGAAGTTTGTTGATTTATGAAATAGAAAGATATCCAGGAGGAGACGATAGTCCTGGCTGGATCCAGAGACTGAAATGCTTCCTTTGGGACCTAGACACTAGTTCCCACCCCGAGGTTCTACTTCTCTGGGTATTGACATTGTCAGAGAGAAGCTCTCCACGAGTCATTCTGGTTCTTAGACTTGTGTCCTCAAAACTTAGTGCTTCCTGTGAAAAGAGCTTTCTTTTCCCTAAGTTTCAGTGTGAGTCCTATAGTCTCTGTCTGCCTCTGTGTCTCTCTCTGTCTCTGTCGCTCTGTGTCTCTCTCTGTGTCTGCCTACCTGTCTGTCTGTCTGTCTGTCTCCCCTCTCCTTCACCCCCCCAGGTGGGGTGGCCTTATCTGCATGTCATGGACTAAGGGTAGGTGTAGAGGATTCCTCAAAGGGCAAAGACAGGGACTGTGAATAGCAATCCAAGAAAGGAATCTAAAAGGACAAAACTAACAGACAGTGCAGTAAATCCGATGCTTGGATGATGAGTACTAAGCACTGACATCACACATTCCCAGTGGGGTATGATGTACCAGTTAGTTAGAACAGTGCATCCAAAACCGCTGATCTAATTCAACCTTCTCATTTTAAAGATGTTACTGTTCTTCAATAAATTTGTTTGAAGCATGAGTGGAAGTTTTGCTTGTGGTTTTGACACTTCATTAGTGGTTTTCTCAGTGTACGGCACCAACATGAGGGGTCTTTTCACAAGTTTCCTAAGAGAAGTCACTCTTCGGAAAGCAGGAAGCCTGGTGCACATAGAAAGCATCTGTGCTTCTTGCGCTGCTGAAAACAACGTCTTTCAGCATTATTTTTGATTTCCCAACTTTTTCAAGACCCAGGGGGTGGTAGCCCCTGGTGCAAGTCTTACCACCTTGATTCAGAGACAAATCAGAATGGAGGTTTGGGCTCATGGAGAGGCAGCCGGAGGAGCTATCTCCATGATCTGAGGTGCTTTGAGAAGGCTAGTATGCCCGTAAACCTCAAAATGAGCAGTCTTGGACACTAATGCACTTTCTTAATGAGACATAGTTTAACTGGGTCAAGTCACTCCATGATCTGGAGGTTCATGAGTACTCAGCATCTTTCTGTGCCTCTGTCCACCCTAAACTTGCCCAGAGCATCTTCCCAGGCAGTGCACACATCCCGGATGATGGCTGGTATGACCACATCTCCCTAATTTTCATCTTGCTGAGGGAAAGTAATACCTTACATACCGACCCCCCAAGCTCTCTGCAAGCACCCTCCAGGTCCCCTAATGCGTAGATGACTTGGCAGAACATCCAGGCTCCCATCCCTCTCCGCTTCACTCCTATCCTCATGTTACAGAGGGACCCCGATCTGTTTCAAAGCCCGGTAAGGTCTGTGAGAACACTGGGTCTTGGATGACCTGCTGACCATTTTTTCATAGGCCTTAGTTCCCTGGTCACTTCTTTCCATCTTTTGCTAACAGTGTCCCTGGTGACCCCCATCCCTTACCACTGTCCCATGGAAAACACCCTAGCCTTCTGGACAAGGCTGAGGGGGGAGCTTTGGCAACCAGGTCCATATCAAAGGTGTCACCAGCCTCGCTTCTTCCCTTTTAACCATCATCACTTCATGGGGACCCCCCCCACACACAAGGAGACTATTTTTGAGGCTTGGCCAAGAAAAGGGAGATCCAGGACCACTGTTAATGCCTGTAATTAGCTCCTGCAGGTATGATCAGACCTGGATCTGGAACCCCAAGCCACTTCTGAAGCGTGAGAAGATGCTGGAAATTACAAGGGGGCCTGAGAGGAGTACTTGGCCAGCACTGAGCTCGCCCTCATCCAAGCCAAGGTGCTGGCTTCTGCCACAGAGGAGTTCCGGTTTCCGCGCTCCACTCCACGAGACCCTGTGCTCTGCACTGAGTGCCAATAGCAGGCCACACAGGCAGAGTTTTCTTATCTCCAGCTCGCTTCTTATGCTAATGGTTCAACTTCAAAGAACACAATTGGGGAACCGATCCAGTTTGTATTTGGTTCTTGAAGAAATATAATCAAGCCCCTATAGCAAGTCACCTCCATATAAAGCTGTGCTGTCCCATCTGGATCCCCACGTGGCCATGGAAAGGAAATTAAAGAAGAACTAGCGCTCACTTGCTCAGTCACAGTGACCGCAGTAGGTGCTCAGACCTGTGCCTAGGCGCCACTCGCTTGGACAGTGCACAGCCAACCTCACTTGGCAGAGAGTCCTATGGGAGTAACGAAGGCTGGCTTCAGAGTATAGATTCGGGCACACCTGGACCTGGAAGGATAGCAGGATTAAATAGGAGAGGAGGGGAAGGGTTGCTAGCTATCCCCAGGTTGGCACGAACCTGGCTCAGTTCCCAGGAGACAGGATCTGCTGAAGTGGAGCCTTCCTTTTGAGGAGCTGTGAAAACCTGCTGTTCCTTGGTGCTAACAATACCTAGGGGACGCCTGCCCTCCTCCTCCAGCTTTCAGCCCCACCGTCCCAGCCTTCACGCTTGTTTTCTGCTACGGGAGGAGAACACCGTGCTCTCAGTGGAGTGGGGGCCTGGCGCCAGGCCTCCAGCTGCGCAGCACTGCTGGGACTACAGGTGCGGGCGCCCAGCCTCAATCACCGCCTCAGCACGCCCCGGGGGTGGGCCGGCGGGGCAGGCCTGGGGATTGAACTCCCAGTCCCTGCAGCTGCCTAAGCAGGGCCCGGGATAGGGCTCTGCCCTGATGGCCTCACTCTCCACCCAGCCTGGCCTCTGCATCTCCTTTGCCAACTGCGGGATAACAGAAAGCCTAGAAGCCACACCCACCCGAGTGAAGTACTGTCTTTTTCATTTAGCAGCCCAGTGTTCCACGGGCAGGAGTTCTCCAAACCCCAGCCTGCCCATGCAGGATGGGAATGATCTTAGCACTGACCTCACAGGGCAGCGGTGAGGGCTCGGGGGATGATGTCTCCAGAGGGCTTGGGGTAGTTAGTGACAAAGGAGTGTAACTTTTATTTTTTTGCCATAATTTTATTGAGAGACAAATAGCAATGAGACAGTTTCAAATCAAAGAATATAGTGACGGTTATTTTCAAATTTCTCTCATCTGGTTTGTAGTATCTATCTATCTATCTATCTATCTATCTATCTATCTATCTACTTATTTATTTTGGCAGAACCAGGGATTGAACTCAGGCCCTTGTGCTTGCTAAGGAAGCACTTATTCCACTGAGCCATCTCCCCAGCCGTAATCTTTAAATGAAGTTATTCCTTATTTAGTTTAGAGGTTTACTGCTGTTATTATTTTCACTTTTCTCCTAATTTTCTTTTAAAAATGTATATAATTGAGTTAATTTACTAGTTTTTTCTTTAATCATTTATGTTCTGTGTCATATAAATACATTTTTCTTATTCTAAGATTTTAAAGTCAATCTCTTGTATTTCCTGCTAAAAATCTCTTAATTTTTTTTTCTTAACGTGTACTTAATTCAAATGCACACATTATTAGGCTGAGTGTGCTGGCACAGGCCTATCATCCCAGCACTGGGGAGGCTGAGGTAGGAGGAACCTTACAAGTTTGAGGTCAGCCTGAGCTACATAGTGAACTCCAGGCCAGCCTGAAATACACAGTGAGGATACTGCCCCCCCCCCCAAAAAAAAAATTGCACACACTATACAAATGCAGCTTTGTGACTTTTTTTTTTTTTTTTTTTTTTTTTTTTTGTGGCTAGCTCAGCCTGCACTGGGGGTGTGTGGCTGGCACTGCATGTGGTGCTGGGGATCAAACCATGATCTCTGTAGTTACCAAAACTTGCCTAAGTAGGTGCTTTAGACCACTGAGCTATCTCCCTGGCCAGCTTTGTGAATTTTCACCAAGCCAACACACTTACCTGTCCAGAGCAGATCAAGAAAGAACATTATCCGGAGTCAGGAAGCCCCCACTCAGGTCTCCTTAAGGTTGTAGTTGCCTCTGGCCAGGGCAACCCCAACCTGACTTTAAATGTTACAAATTGTTTTTTCCCTGTCGAGACCCAGACAGCAGATATGCCTAGAGTTCTGTTTCCCAGATTCACTCACATTGTGCAAGGGCTATTATATATTTGTTTGTTTTAATGGCTTTATGTTATTTAACTGCGTGGGAAGACAACTATGCATTTATCCATTCTACAGCTTTTGGGGGATTTCAGATTTTTTGGCTTCTGTGGACACAAGTACCAATTTCTGCTGGGTGTGCAGGGGAGAGGGGTTTGCTCCTCAGTTGGTACAAAGCCAGCAAATATTAGATCAGGGAGGCGCGGGGCACGTCTCATCTACTCTAGATCAGGTAAGGGGGTTTCCACCCACTACAGGTTCTGAGCTGTCTGACATCACAAAGCTCCAAGAGCTCACCTGTGACAGAACTAGCCCTGAAGTCACCCTGCTGTTCCTCTGGGACATCCTTTGGGGCCTTTCACTTCAAGCTCTGGGTCAGTCTCCTCTGCTTCGCAGTACACCAAACTTGGGGTACAAGTGCTTTTTCAACTCAGTTTCAAACTCCCTCTGTTTTGGTGAGATTTTTCCTAAAGCCTAGAACAGACTCAGGCTCTTTTGTTCTGGCTCCTGCTGTGACGACTGTCTTCTGTGACACCTTCTTTGAGCACCTCCATTGCCATGCGGGGGACCTACCTGGTGGCTTCCTTGCTGTGGCTCCCTAGCACTGTCTTGCCTCAGGCATGGAGCTGTCTGGCAATCCCTGTAGTTTTAGATTTTGAAATCCTGCTTGGACTTTTATGTAATTGTGTATTTTTAAGGGGCAGTTCATGCACTGTCGTTTCTCCTGCAGAAGCTGGCTGCTCTGGATTTCCTGATGTAGACTTGGCTGTTCTCATTCTCGGAGGAGTTCTGGTCTTTGCTGTCACTGAGCATGGCCTGGACTGTGATAGTTGGTGATGATGTGTGTCACCCACTGACCCCAGCTCTGCCGTGGGGCCTTGTGGGCCTCTGTGGATCTGTAACATCCAACTGTGTTGCTGGAATCCTTTGGCCTTGCTGTTAGGAGACTAAAGACGTGGGAGAAGCAAGCTACCTGGGCCAACTGGGGTCCCGACGTTGCCCCTGCCATGGGACAGCAGCCTGTCCTCCACTGGCCAACTCTTCCTTTTAGGGACTTCCACACTACTAAGCCTGTGGCGTGCTGCTCCTGCACCTTCTGTACATGTGAAACTCCAAGATTCACTCACATTGTACAAGGGCTGTTATATATTTGTTAGTTTTAATGGCTTTATGTCATTTGACTGGGTCTGACAGTCCTACACAAATTGCTCCCCACACACTGCTAGCACCCCAACTTCCCCTCACCTCATTTTTATTGCTCTATGGTGCTTACTATCACCTCACACTATGTGTTCTATTATTGTTCATCTTTCCCACCATAGAGAGAGATTTCCACCAACTTTATTTTCTATTGTATCTGTACTGCTGAGAATAGGTCCTGGCACACAGTAGGACTATAAGTCATTTTCCTAAATATATGAATGATTTCATAAACTATCTAGAATTGGTGTATTGGTCCTGCTTACTGTCTTTTCTTTAGGTTTTCAAAGAGTCTATTTTACCCACTTTCTAAGATGACATATCACCTAGACATTCGCCATTAAAAGATTTGCTTGGGAGTGATTTTTATGGGGAATATCTTTACTTTTCCACCCTGTATGTAACACAAAATTTGGTATGTGAGATGGGAGGAGCAGACCCTTTAGCTGGAGTATGGCCATCTTTGGTTGAAGCTGGAACAACAGCCTCCAAGTTTCGCTTCCTCCAGGGTCTCTGCTGCTGATTAGGCTCAGTCATCTGACTCCACCACAGAGTGCTGAGCTTAGGACTTGGACTTTATCAAGAGCTTACTAAATATTGCTTTAGCCAGTCTTTCTCATGTGTGCTACTCACTGCTTTTCTAAAGGAGCAGGGTTTTGCAAAGAAGCGAGTGTTTCTCTACCTCTGTACACCTAGTTTTGGGAAGTCTGAACTCCCTGGGAAAATGTTCTGAGTATTGTGGACTATGTGTGTCATCCACAGATTGACTCCTTTTTTTGGCGGAACCAGGGATTGAACTCAGGCCCTTGTGCTTGCCAGGGAAGTGCTTATTCCACTGAGCCATATCCCTGGCCCCCTTAACTCTTGTATTAAATGAAACTGAGTATATGCAATGTACTGGGATCTGTGTTCAGCCCTGCCAAGGTAGAAAAGAACTGGGACAGACCCTGCCACCAGGGGGCCTCCAGCCATGGGAAGGTGGCCCGGACAATACCATGGTTGGGAGTGTGGGGAAGGCTTTATACCAGGGTTATGGGAGCCATTGTACCAGAACCCTGAATATAAGTAGAAATTAGCCAGGGACTGGCACTTAAAGAAGAAGTAATAGTGTGGGTTCATTCAGAGGAGTAAGATTTGTAAAGTCCTGAGGCGCAAAGTAAGGTGAGCCTCTGCGAGACCTAGAGAAGGCACACAGATTAGGTAGAGGGTTAGGTGGGGCCTTGCTTGGCCTAGTAGTTTAAGGATGAATGTTCCAAAGTGCACATGCAAAGGCTTGGTCCCCAGTGGGGCAGAGTAAGGACAGGGTGTCGACCTTTAAGTTGTGATGCCTGGTGGGAAGCACTCACGTCATCAGGATGTGCGTTCAAAGGGACTGTAGGAACCTGGTTTCTTTCTGTTTGCATCTGCTTCCTGACTCAAGACGTGACTGTTTGCTCTGACGTGCATTCTTTTATTGGGTCGGGGTGGTTTTATTTTTAAAAGTTTTATTTTTATTAGCACATGTTTGCAGTACATAATGATTCTATTCATTGCAGGGGTTTGGTACACACGCAGTGTATATAAAAGTCTCTATTCTTTTTCCCCCTTCCTCTACATAGCCCCAGTAAAATTTTTTTTTTTTCTGGTATCAGATTGATTTACTTATAAACCCTTCTGTGGTAGCTAATGGTCGACTTGAAGCACCCAGGTGAACTAATGTTTCTGGGGTGAAAAGCCCACCTGAGGATTGTTGCCAACAGCACGAAAGGAGAACTGGAGGGGCAGTTCATGCACTGTCGTTTCTCCTGCAGAAGCTGGTTGCTCTGGATTTCCTGATGTAGACTTGGCTGTTCTCACTCTCGGAGGAGTTCTGGTCTTTGCTGTCACTGAGCGTGGCCGTGGTTCTTTGCGGGGGAGCTCTGGTCCTTACCTTGGGTGTTGGTTCCTGGCTCCAGTGCACATCCCTTAGCCTGTCAACACAGATTTTTCACCTTGCTGCTATAGACTTTCCCTCTCCCACCACTGGCTTTTGAGCCTGTCCAGTGCAGGTCCTTGATACAGACTTGGATGAGACGTTGTCATGGGCTGTAGGCCTCCAGCTGGACTTGTGCAGGACATTACTGTGTGATCCAGTCCCCAGCTGCGTGTTGGGGATCTCTAGTGCATAGACTGATCTCCTGGACTCCTCTGCATTTGACTCGTGGGGTAAATATTATAAAAAATCCTATAAATTACAGGATTAGAGTAAGTCAGAAAATCCTCTGATCACCTGTATCTAATCCATTTTCTTGTCAACCTTAACTACTATACCATCTTTATAAAATTAATTTATTTTTGTTTTTGTC
>NW_004524618.1:10026864-10059154 GCF_000260255.1 Octodon degus | reverse complement strand
CTCTGTTTTTGTCTTTTTGAGACAGGGTCTTACTATGCAGTTCAGGCTGGTCTTGAACTCACATCAATCCTCTTGATTCAGCTTCCCAAGTGCTGGGATTGCAGGTGTGCACCACCACCAACCTATAAAGTATTATACATAAAGATTAACAGCCAGTCTAACAGGACAAAAACACCACATAGAATATATAAGACAAGCATACTAAATCAAGGTACACTTTTAGATATACTGTTTATGTTGGTTACAATACCTTCCCCCCTCTTTTTGTCTGTCTTTTATTTCATACGTTATTTATAATCTGGGTTTCTCATATAAGAGAAACCATGGGATTCGAAAGCTTGTTTGCCTGCTTTATTCCACTTAACACCTCAAGGCGCAGCCCTTTCCCTGTCAATCACGTGAGTCCGTCCTTGTCCACTGATGTCTGCACTGATGCTCTTGCCATGGGGAACTGCCCTCTCCAGGGGTCTAAACCCATGGTGCCCCCCAATCTTATTTGATCCTCTAGAACAGTGAGTCAACCTCTGTGTTTCATAAGTGTCTTGGGGGCCGGGGAGACGGCTCAGTGGAATAAGTGCTTCCCTGGCAAGCGCAAGGGCCTGAGTTCAATCCCTGGTTCCACCAAAGGAGAAAAAACGAAATATATCATAAGCATCTTGCTTCAGGTATTTTATTATAATAATGGAATGCAGACTAATACAAAGTTTTAGATTTTGAAATCCTGCTTGGACTTTTATGTAATTGTGTATTTTTAAGGTACGCACAGCAGGATGTTTTGGTATACATAATGAAATGTATAATGTCCTTCAGGTTCTTTCATAGTGTTGTGAGAGATTTTTCAGCAGTTCAGTAAAGAGATAGGAAAGATAAAAGAAGCCTTTATTAACTCCAAAGACACTGACAGGATCGAGGGCAGCTGGGTAGATCCTCTGACCTGAGACAACGAGGGCTGAGGCTCCCACCGACTTTTGCTGGGGCTGGGGGCAGGGGGCCAGTTTCAGTTACATGTAAGGAGCGGATTGGGGTCTCCCCTGTGTGTGTTGGGAGGAAAGGTGAGAGGAAACTGTGTTCAGAGCCGGAGTGGGGAAGAAGGAGGAAGTGGTCATTGGGAAGATAAGCTCGCGTTTTGAGGGCTTCAGCCAGGTTAGATGACCACCATAGTAATTTAGCAGTTTACACTAGGGCCAGAACCTATCGGTAAGCAGCAAATCTCCTTTTAAAAGGCAGGAAAGTATTCCATTATGTATGTAAATACCACCACGATTTCCTTTTCCAGTAATCTCACAACAGACCCGGTGGTTGTTTCTGTATTTTAAGTCTGCTTACAGTCATCAGGCCTAACGAAGGAGGAATCATAGTGCACAGCAAAATCTTCTTTAGAGATGATTATTTCCCGCTTTTACACCCACATGACTCCAATCTCACCCAACTTCAAAGGAAGGAAGGAAGACTTGGTTGGATATGAGGTCATGCAATAGTAGCTTTTAGCTCTGCTTTCTGCACTTCAGAGTAGCGCTTCCTTTGCTCAAAGCTGCAGGAAGGGCTCTTTGTGCCAAAGAGCTGGGTGAGGGCGAGGCTGGGCTGTTTTCACAGCTGTGCTGAACTCCAGCCTCAGAGTAAGCTGTCCATCCCACTCCTTGCGCGCTTGTGACTGTGGCAGAGAGAGAAAGGATGTAGAGACTGCCCTCCCACATGTGTCCTGAGCTCATTTGTCTCTGAGCTTCATCCAGGGGCCCCTGAAGTGCTGACTGGTAGGCAGTGAGCAAAAACTGCAGGGAAGGGGACTGTTTAGCATAACAGCGAGGCCCACCCCACGGGCAGATCCGCGATGGGGCTGCAGGTGTGCCTCACTTCATACAATAGGGCATTGACAAAGCCTAGACCGAGGAGACCACACACTGCTAGAGGCCGTCACCTCATTTTATGGGGGAGGAAACTGCTTCTCTCCTAAGTGTGGTGAACTGGAGGGTCTCCAAAGACTTCTCCAATTCTGACAGTCTGTGGTTTTATGAAGATGTAGAGAGATCCGATTGTACAGAACACATGGTGGGAAAAGCATGCTTTCTGTGCTCCAGAGAGTGCAGACTGCTTTTCCTGTTCTCCTGCTTAGTCTTCAGAACAGCATCAGCGTCAGGAATCTCTTGCCTACTTTACAGATACAGCTTTCAGAGGAAACACAGGAAAAAAGGGTCTCACAGCTAATCAGGAGCAGAACAGGCTTTCTGATGTTAAGTGCTTCCGATGGAAAAACTCCTCTAGGGTCTGTGACCATGCGGTGGGCTGAGCTTTGGTCACCTCCAAGGTCTAAGGAAAACAAAGTGGTGTGCTCTTCACACCCATCGCTGAAGTGCAGGGAACAGCCTGCAGAGAACCTGGGTTTATAGTGTTTTGCCCTACAGGACCTGTTGGTCTGGGTCCCCCAGGGCCTATAGGTTACCTTGGCCCAGGCCCCCAAGTAGCAGTGGGTTAGAAGAGCTGCTGGGGTGGAGAGTAGGGTGAAGTAAAAGGCAGTTTATGGCAAAAGTAAGGGTAAGCTCCTCACACTGGAGAGGGCGGAGGGCTTCAGCTCTAAGGAATGTGCGCTGCTTCCAGGTCTTCCCTTGAGGGGATGTGTGGAGCACGCTAGCTTCATTTTTCTTAGAAACCTTCAGGGTTCTCGCTGCATCTGCTGCTTGTTCTGTGAATGTAGCCCCAAAGGAGGCCCCACAGAGGCGCGGGCCTCCTCATGTTACTGCTCTCCTGATAAGTCCTGCGAACCGAGAAAATCTCAGCTCCCTCCCAGTGTCTGCACTGCCTTTCCCTTCACCCAGGCCCTGTCACGTGCGGATACTTCTGCGGAGGGCAAATGCTCCAACACCTCACACATGCTCCAGTTATCTGGACTGAGGGTCCCAAAGTCAAATACTTTCAGGAATTAGGCAGGCACCCTGGGTAAGCCCTGGGTTGTATTATTCAGATCTAGACAGTCTTTTGCAAATTTAAGCAAGAATCCTGAGTCCTAGGACAACCTAGAGTCCTAGGAGAACAGCTTAATCCCTTGGAGCAGGCTCCCACTGACTTCAGAACTACCAGGCTCCGCCTCTGAAAGTCCCACAGCCTCCTAACATTGCCACTCTGGGAAACATACTTCCAACACAAATCTTAAACATATCTTAAAGTGCCACGGAGGGCAAGTTAAATCCATTTCTATGAGCTCAACTCAGCCCACAGAGATCCAGAACCACCTAATTTTGCACTCCGTGTGTTGCATTTATGGATGCAGCGCTTTCTTTTGATATTTTTAGTGCCCCACTGTTTGCAAGGCTCAGCTGGCTGGGAGGCTTCAGTGTGGACTGATAAGAATGCTCAGGTTTCAGTCTTTTTTTTTTTTTTTTTTTTTTTTTTGTGGTACTGGGGATTGAACTCAGGACCTTGCACTTGCCAGGCAAGTGCTTATTCTACTGAGCCATCTCCCCAGACCCCTCAGGTTTCAGTCTTAGTCAGTCATAGACAGCAGTGGTGTGGGCTCATTTACCTGAGTCTCTTGGCTTGGTTTGAGCATCTTCAGCTATAAAATGATGAAAATCCCATGATCCAATTGAATATTTTGTTTGTATTTAATGAGGAGGGAGAAAGGAGAAGAGATGGGAGGGAGAAATATATGTATACATATATACATATACGTATATGCTAAGATAATTATACTATGAATTTCTATTAGTTCATTGAAAAGAGCATTTAGTGCTCATGTTGTCTGATCAATTTTGCATGTCAGGGCTGGTGAGATGGCTCAGTGGTCTAAAGCACCTACTTAGAGCAAGTTTAGCAAAGCACAGGGACTGCGGTTCAATCCCCCAGCACCACAAGCCAGCCAGCCCCGCCCCCTGGTGGGTTGAGCAGGCCACATATACACACACACACACACATTAAAAAAAAAAATTTTTTTTTTTTTGCATGTCTATGCCTGGTAATCTGAGCAGTTGCTTTTAAGATAGCAATATGCAATATAATAATCACTTTTAATTTATCATCTTGTTTTGAAAGTCTGTATGATTTTGTTGTTTTTTTGAAAATTCTCTTTAAAATTAAAAAAAAAAAAAGTTAAAACAAAACAAAAAATAAAATATCCAGAGTAGGGATTTAGAGATTCAGGCTTAAGCTGCACTCGGGAAACAAGCTTGGTTTTCCAGAGTGAAAGGACCGTAGAAGTGTGATGTTTTCCAGTGGGTTCCCTGGAAGCAGAGGAAAAGTAAGGGTTCACTCTAAAACTAAATGCCACTGTTATCAGGTGGCTCCTTTTAGAAATGGCAGGCCAATTAAATGTCACTAGGTTTCTGGGGTGCTTGCCTCTTAGCTCCAAGTCCTACTTGAACAAAGAACTGAACAGGACAAGCTAAAAATGATGTCGAGGTTTATTTGAAGAGCGAGATGGTAGGGAGTAAAGGAGAAACTCCCCGCAGGGTGAACTTGGGCCAAGCAAAAGAGAAGTTAAAAGCAGAAGTAAAAGGAACACCGTGGGGCTGGGTGACAGAGGGTGGGCTTCTGTAAGAGGCACAATCGTGGGCTCTTCGTGGGGTCTGCGTCTTTTCATGCCACCCACGATGCGTGGAGACTGGTGAGAACTCCGTCCTTAGGAAGCCCTGAGAGGCCATGCAGTGCTTGTCCTGCGATCTGGTCCTGCCCCTCCTGCAAGCCAGGCTAAGCCACAGCCTCACACCCTATCTGCTGTTTCACCACCCCACTTCCCCAATCACAAAAAGCATGAGGAACTTCATATGAACTCTAAGGATGGCCGAGGAAGGCAGACCCACAAGTATACTAACAGAACAGTAAGAATAGGCAAGTTTCAAGTGGAATCCACACATTTATCTATTGCTATTAGAAATGAAAAATGGTGCAGGCTCTTTAAAAACTGTTAATATTTCTTTCTAATACAAAATGCAGCGTACTTACATGGCAGCACATGTACTAAAATGTTTATTTTTATTTTTATTTTTTTTGGCGGAACCGGGGATTGAACTCAGATCCTTGCGTTTGCCAGTCAAGCGCTTATCCTACTGAGCCATCTCCCCGGCCCCTGTACTAAAATATGAAACTCAGAATTGATATTAGCTCAGTGGCAGAAGTGCCTGCCTGTCACATGCAAGGCTCTGAGTTTGATCCCTGGTGCCCGACCCCCGAAAGAAAAATCCCACAGAGTTACTATATGACTCAGCAATTTCACTTTTTGTTATGTATCCAAGAGAGGTAAACTCATACATGTATAAAATATTCATAGCAGTATTATTCATGCTGACTAAAAGTGGCAACAAGTCAGATGTCCTCTCGAATGGATAAAGAAAACGTTCTGTATCTTTTTAAATGGATTGTTCTATAATAAAAGCAATGACTTTCTGATACATGCTACATCATAAATCCTGAGACTACGAGGCTAAATGAAAGAAGCCCGTCCCAGAGGCATTAAGTGGTATGATTTCATTTTTGTGAAATGCTCAAAGAGATAGAAAGCAGATTAGCAGTTGCCTAATACTAGGGAGGATGGGGAAAATGAGCAATTATGCTGAAGGATATGTTAAGTTTCTTGGCGGGAGGGGACGAAAATGTCCTAAAATGGATTGGGACAGTGGCTGTGCAGTCCTGCGAGTATGTGTGGCTCACCGGACTGCTACTTCAAATAGGCAAATTTTAGGACATGTAAACTCTACTGACTAAAGCTGCCTCAGAAAGGAATACTAAGAAAGAACACGGAAGTGAACCGGCAGATGATTAGAAAGTTAAACGAAGGTTAAAAGGGCGAAGCAAATGAGCGTTGTATGACTGGGTTAGCTTACTGTTTGCTTTAGAGATACTTGTTGCATTCCGAGAGGAGACTGATTTTAGTGGCAACATAGGATCAGGGAACATGACAGTTAACAGTAAGGAACAGTGATTTTCCTTTTTGGATGTCGTCCTAAGTGCTAAGCTGTTTTTCTGGGTATTTTGATGCTAAGCTCAGGCAATCTGTTGGTCTGTTCGTCGGCTCCATTTGTTTGTTTGGCTGTTTTGAGTTAATAATGAGGATGCGTTATGGAAAGAGATATTCATGACATCAGCATGAACAGGCTGCCCGAACCGTGGGGGGCTTGCCAAGTCACAGAGACTTGTCCCAAGCCTTGCAAAATCCAAATTGCAAAAGAAGAAGAGTGGAGGGCTCACCAAAAGGTGCTGAGTTTGGGGGAATTCTAAGTTTAAGTGTCAAAGGTGACACCAGCTTGGCAAGAGAGTGTGGCTCTAGTTGGAGGGGCAGTTTCAGGGGAGTAGAAATCCAGGCCAGGCTTTGTCAGCCTCTGGGAGGAGGAGCCACAAATCAGGGTCTGCTGGAGTCTGACAGGTAAATTTTAAGAGCCTGCTGGCCTGTCAGGAGTGGGCTGGGAGGTGGGGGTGGGGTGTTGGCAGTTTTTGCTCTGTGTGTGTTGCTGGTGGCTGTTTGGCAGGAAGGGCCAGTGTCACCGAATCGTTTGTTTGCTAGAAGAAGCTGATGGTATGGCTTTTCAAGTTGTGGAGTTTTCTTTTTAAATTGATGCTATCTAATTAGAATAAAAAATGCAAAATCTCACAGAATGGGAGGATATTATTTGCAAATCATATTTCCTCTAAAAGGTTTTATTTTAATTTTATTTTTTCTGTATTTTAGGGAAGGGTTGACAGGGTGTTCAGGGTCTCACTGCTAGATGGGGCTCGTAGTGATTCTCCTGTTTACAGCCTCCCAAGTGCTGGGATTACAGGCGGGTGCCACCACGCCCAGTCTCAATCATGCCTGCAGGCAGGGCCAGCAAAGAGGTTTTAATCTAGAGTCTACAAAGAATCTTACAACCAAATAAATAATGGTAATAATAATCAGCCTGAATTTTAAAATAGGAAAAGCATCTAAATAGACTAATTTTCCCATAAAATGCACAAATGACTAATAAACATATGAAAAAATACTCAACAAGCTGGGTGAGGTGGCATATGCCTGTAGTCCCAGCACTGGGGAAGCTGAGGCAGGATTGTTGCAAGTTCTAAACCAGCCTGGGTGACAAAATGAGTTCAAGGACACCCTGAACTGCACTGTAAGACCCTCTCTCAAAAAGACAAAAAACAAAAACAACAACGAAAACAAAAACCAAAACCAGAACGAACTCCCCCCCAAAATAAAAACAACCCAAACCAAACAAGAAAAACAAAAAGAAGACACTCTACATTAGCATCAGAGAAACACGAGTCAACATTATAGTTAGACACAACCTCATACCCACTAGGGTAAAAAAGATAATGCAAGTGCTGGCGAACCTGTGAAGAAATTGAAACCTTCACATAGTGCTTGTGAGAATGTAAAATAGCCCAGTTACTTTGGATAACAGAGCAGCAGTCCCTCAAAAGGATAAATATGGTTATCATGAGAGTTGGCATTTATGCTTCTAGTTTCTACTTAAAATAAGACATATGCTGCATCAAAACTTATATATAAATGCTCACACCAGTATCCTTCACAGTATTCACAAAGTAAAAGCATTTCTGGGCTGGGGAGATAGATAGCTCAGATGCCAAGCGCCTGCCTGGCAAGCGCAAGGCCCTGGGTTCAATCCCCGGTGCCACATGCTGTGCTGGCCCTGGAACCCCAAGTACCCTGTACTGGCCACTGAAAGCAGACGTTGTGGTGCATGCCTCTAATCCCAGGGCTGAGGAGGCTGAGACAGGAGGATCACTACGAGTCCAAGTTGCATAGCGAGACCCTATACCAAATAAAAAAGTAAATAAAAGCTTAAAAAATTGTTTTAAAAGTAAATATATTTCAAAAGTTCATTGACTGAAAAAAGGATAATGTTATATTGCATGGAATATTATTTATCCTATGTGGCAATAAGACAGAATCAAGGACTGACACGCTGCAGCGTGGGTCAACTTTGAGAGTGCTATGCCAAGCGAAAGAGGCCAGTCAAAGAAACTCCATTTTTGTCTGATACCATTTATATGAAATGCCCAGAAGAGGTGAGTGTAAGACACGAAACATGGGTTAGCGTTTGTGTGGGGTAAGGAGGATGAGAGAAGAGGAAAGTGATGGAAATACAGGGTTTTTCTTTGGGCTGGAGAAAATTTTCTAAAATTGTGGCTGTGAGTGCATAGTGCTATGAATACACTAAAAATCATTCAGCTGCCCACTGGAAATGGTGTAATTGCGTGTATTACATTGGATGGTATGGAAATAATTGAATTATTTCCTAATAAAGAAAGCTCTTACAAAACAGTACAATGAGGGCTGCCAAGGACAAATCTGCCAGGTCACCAAGTCCAAGTCCTCTGTGTAGGACTGGATCTGCAGGCCCAGACCCAGGCCGAACTTGGCTCTTGACCTTGCCCTCTAGGCCATGTTGACTCTATCCGAAGTCTTTTCAGACAAGTAGGAAGGGCTCACAAGAAGTCAGCGTCTTGAACAGCTGGGTCCACTCTCTTCCTTTTCCCACATTTTGCAAATATCCTCCAAAGGCTTTTGGAGGAGGGGATAAAATATGATGAAAAGGGACATTTTTTAGAGGAAGAGACAGGCGTAGGGCTTCCTGGAGCTTCCCCACCCCCGCAGCATGGGAGGGTCTGCATGTTCCAGAAAATACTTAGCTCTGTATGTTTGTGATTCAGTTACACTTAGCTCATCAACATGCTGTTTGTGCACGCATGATTTGATGTTGAAGAAACCCCATGGGCCTCTTAAAGGTTGAAAAAAATTTATTTTTTATTTGAACCACAGGACTGAACTTGCCAAGAGCCAGTGGAACACAGATATCAAAACGTCGGAGTCCAGTTTTCATTGAATACAAAGGGTGAGTAGATTTTTCACTGAGCCAAAAGCATTATCCCACCCTTAATTTACAGTACATTGTTCTGGCAGACTCTACAATCCTGAAAGTTGGCTTTCTCCTTCCATTCCTCTCTAGGGTGTAACCACAGGCCTATCTTTTAGTTAGCTTTGTGAAAAAATAAAGCCACATTATAACAATTTATGAGAGCCTCACTCATCGCTGTTCCTGTAACTATCAGTTTTATTAGAACAAACTGAAACGCTTGAAAAGATTAAAACTCTCCTCTGAAGCTGTAATTGTGTTTGATTTTCTACAGAGATTTCTTCTTTGTTAGCCCTCTCCTGCAGGAGTTTTTTTTTTTTTTTTAAATATTTATTTATTTTTATTTTGTGTGTGTGTGGCCAGCTCAGCCCACCAGGGAGCGGGGCTGGCTGGCATGTGGTGCTGGGGATTGAACCGCGGTCCCTGTGCTTTGCTTAGCTTAGTTTATTCTAAGTAGGTGCTTCAGACCACTGAGCCATCTCACCAGCCCCTGCAGGAGTTTTTTGAAGGGTTGCTGTCGCCTATCCCAGGAAACAAACGGTCAGGTCACCAAGCAGTTATGTTGAATCCTGGAGGACCAAGACTGTGTGGGGTACAGCTGAGTCACTCTCATTGCCTACCTAGGAGAAAGCTCAGAGACATGAATAGTACTTTTATCTTCTTTTTACAAACAACAATCTTCTGGGCTTAATCTCTAGCACCACAAAAAAATTATTTTGTTTTTGCTTTTGCCTGGGGATATAGCTCCTTCTGCGACTTCAGGATAAGTACTGCTAAGATTTTGTAAATCAGTTTCCTTTTCTTCTAAAAAAATTTATATGGACATCAATACATTTCTAAATGTATACCTGCAATCTTCTAAAAATAGGCTGTCACATTATTTTATAACCTACCTTTCCTATTTGTTATTCAGGATTATACTAATAGACTTATAATTACTTGGGCATAAATTCACCTGTACGGATGATTATTTAAATTACTCCTCGAGGAATCTTCTGATTGCAAGTGACAAGGAGCTCATATCAAATTGACCTAACCCCAAAATAACTTTTTAAAAAATTTTTATTTATTTATTTATTTACTTATTTTTTTTGTGTGTGGCCAGCTTAGCCCACCAGGGGGCGGGGCTGGCTGGCATGTGCTGGGGGATTGAACCTCTGTCCCTGTGCTTTGCTAAGCTTGGTCTAAGTAGGTCCTTTAGACCACTGAGCCATCTCAGCAGCCCCAAAATAACTTTTTTTAGCTGACATTTGAAAGGAAGTCCGTGAGCAGTGCGGTTTAAGGCGCGGCCGGATCCAAGCTTCTAATAATGTTAACTGTCTCTGCCTCTGCCTCTTAGGCCTTCTGCTGCTTTTGTGTTATTTCCATGCTGCATGCAGAGGACTGCGGGAGAATCCATTCCACGCCTTTTTCTAGTTTCTGGTGTGCTGTTAGCCATCGTTGTGTTCTGGGTTTGTAGACTGACTGTCATCCGATCTCTTCATGTTCACGTGTGCATGTGAGTCTGAATTTCCTTTTTGTTTTTCTTGTAAAGACACCAGTCATGTGGGAGTTGACACTTACCCTGCTCCAATATGACTTCATTTTAATTAATTGCATGTGCAATTAAGACCACAGTCTATGGGGGCCGGGGAGATTGCTCAGTGGAATAAGCGCTGCCCGGCAAGCGCAAGGACCTGAGTTCAATCCCTGGTTCTGAAAAACAAAAACAAAAACAAAAACCCACAGTCTGAGCTCCTAGGAATCAGGGTTCAGCGTGTGCACTTTTGAGGGACACAGTTCAACCCACCATGCAACTAATGTTTCTGTGTACTTCAAAGACCCCTCTGGGCTGGGCTTAAACGCTGACAGCAGCTGGTCTCCTCTTTCCACTGTGTAGGTCAGAAGGTTGGATGAGGTCATCCTGAGAATCTTGTATCTGTCCCACCTAGGTAAACTAAAATACGTGGGGCTAGGAATCCATCCTGCTACTGTAGCAGCACTGACAGGAGCTTGAGAAGTTATGCCAAGGGATTTGATTTCTGCTAACCTCTGTCTCCTCATTCAAATGAGGACAATAGTCCTTTGCTCTTTGGGATCTTGTGGGCTAGACACATAGCACTCAGCAAATGTCACTTGGTGACTGTCTCACTTCTTCCAAGATAGGAGGACTGCATGGTCAAGCGAACAACTGGACTTAACCCCTGCATTCTCTCTTCCTTGTGATGTGTTCAGTTTAGCTTCTCCATGGACTCTATCTGAATGACTAGGAGAGCAGGAGACAGTCTTTGTCACCCTGCTAACCAGCCTCACCCAGGGAACATCAAGGACTTCTCTCTTTCTCTTCTGAAGCCAGGGCCATAAATTCTGGGCCAACTTTTTTTCCCTTAGCGATGTGATTATGAAACACTTGTCCCTTTTAGGTCCCTGACCTGACCCGCGGGTTAGTCAGCGAGGACCCTGGAAGGGGAGTGGGGATGAAATAGGGACAGGAGACATGAGAAATGGAGGCAAGACAAAGGTTCTGATCAAGCCCCGTTTATTCAAGAAAGTCTCAGCGAATTTATAGGAAGCGGGGAAGAAGAGGGAGGAGTGATTATACGTCATCAGGTCGCTAGGCACTGGGGGGTGGTCTCTAGAATGGAGATCAGGCATGTGACTTCTGGGAAATGGCTCGGAGGGGAAACAGAAACTTAGCTCTGGGAAGGTCACAAGACAGCAGATTAAATGCAGCAGTCTGTAGTATGAGGCCAAGCCTTGGTCTCCCACAGGTCCCATTGATCTTTTTATGGCATTTTAAGTTTTCTCTTACCACTTGATCTTTTACATTAACTTTTAGATGTGGGGGCTGGAGCCAGTCACTTTGTTCAGTCTCTTTCTTTTGGTTCAATAAACGTTGGGGAAGTGGAACAGACCTTCTGCTCCAGCACTAAGTCTTCTGTTCCTCATGGCTTATGGCTCATCTAGGTGCTTATTGGATACCAACTAGAATTTGAAGTTCTTGTGGGAAGCAGAACTGCTGGGGATCCAACCCAGGGCCTTTGCAGTGAGCTGCATCCTCAGCCCTGTTTTTATGAGACGAGCTCTTTCTCAGTCGCTAAGTTGTGCAGGCCGGACTTGAATTTGCAGTCCTCCTACCTCAGCCTCCCAGGGTGTTGGTACGGTCGCTGTGCACTGCCACGCCCGGCCCCAGAAGCTGCTAGGCCTTCACCGAGGTCAGCACAAAACAAGGCACAGGTCACTTTTCAAACATGTGTTCACTTCATTTAGTGCCAAGTGTTATTCTAAGAAGCAGGGACATAACAATGAGCAGAAGTACTACTGTCTGTGCTCTTAAGGAGTGCATGTTCTGGGGACATTCCTTCTTGCATAAAATGCATGAAGAATTACTAAATGTCAGGTATTGCACATCCTAAAATAATCCCTGCATTGCTGGTTATAGTGTGTGTGTGTGTGTGTGTGTGTGTGTGTGTGTGTGGTAAAAGATGGTACGTGCTACAAAAAAAATAGAGGAAGGTAAGGGGAGTGTACCAGAGGACGTTTATAATTCTAAGTAGCTGTCAGGGTAGGTCCTATTTAGGTGATACTTGCAGGAAAATAAGAAAAAGCGCCTGGGCCCAGGGAGAGAGCTCAGTGGTACAGGTGTCTGCCTGGCAAGCGCAAGGTCCTGAGTTGGATCCCTGGTACAAAAAAGAGTCTGATATATTTTTTTCTTTTTCTTTTTCTTTTTCCTTTTTTTTTTTTTTTTGTGGAACCAGGGATTGAACTCAGATCCTTGCGCTTGCCAGGGAAGCACTTATTCTACTGAGCCATCTCCCCGGCCCCAAGAGTCTGATATTTGAGGAAGAACAAGTCCAAGGTCAGGAGCAGAAATTGTCCAGGATTTTCAAGGGCAGGAAGGTGGGGGGCAGCGGCAAGTAAGATTAGGGTAGACCAGGAAGACCTTTCATGAATGACATGGGGAAGGACAGAAAGCAGAAAGCGATGAGCAGAGGAGTGATCTGATGTCACTGTGTAAAGGCTGGTGTGGTTGCTGGGTTTCCATGTGCAGGCGACAGCCTGGGGTGGTGAAGCACCCTGGTAATAACGCAGGGCTGGCAGGTGACTATTGAAGTTGTGGAGAAGGGGTCACATATTAGGAGTCTTGTTGGAAGACAGAGCCCAGGGGGTTTCTGGCAGCTCAGATATGGGGTGAGAAAGAGAAGAGGCAGGCGACGCCAAGATGCTTGGCTGACAGGAACGAGTGGCCCTCGCTAGAGATAGCGGAGTGCTGAAGCTGGTCTTGGTTTTGCTTTTGGTGGACGGGACCTGGTACTCTTTTTGTACACGCTGACTCCAAGGGGTCTTTCATCTATCCATGTGGAATGAGAAGCTGGATTCTCAAGATGGAGAAATAATTTTGAGTCTACCTCTAAAGCCTTAGTGATTGAGACCTGTGGCAAAGCCTGTCCAGAACTGGCACCGCCTCCTCTTGGCAGCCTCCTCGAAGACCAGAACGTCCCACCATCCCGCAAAGCCCTGCTCTCGCCCTCTGCGGACTGAACAGAGAGGAGGACACGCGGCGGCATAGCGTCAGGATCTTAAGACGCCGCAAGGGTCTGCAAAGGGCGTGCTAGGTGGAAACTCAGGCCGCGCTCCCAGGCTGCCACCGAGGGGCGTGGCCTCCAAGGCTGCCGGCGGGGCGGGACCAAATGGTGGGCGTGGCCAGCGCAGGCACGTTGCGTGGGCGTGGCTGGCTCCGGCACGCACGTCGGCCCTTCCTGCTTTCCGCGGCGATCAGCTGGTCTGCGCGGCCCTGACGTCGGCCGGCGCGCGTCACCGCCGAATGGCAGCCTCCAGAAAGGCACCGCGAGTCAGGTGAGGGGACGCTGCCGGGGAGCCGGCGTCTAGGCAACGCGCCGCTGCCCTGTGCGGACGCGCGTGTTGCACCCCGGAGGGCCAGGATGCACGGGGGAGAACGGCGAGCCCGCCGCCATCCGGCGAGGCCCGGAGCTGGCCAGCGTACCCCGCGGAGCCCGGACGGAGCCCCGCCGCTGGGCGCGTTTCCGGCGGGCCATGGGGAAGTGCCGTGCCCGCTCGCTCGGCCGGAGCGCCGGGAAGGCCAGTGCTGCTGGAAGTTGGTCCTCCGCGGGCCCTACCGGGTGCAGGACACGAGCGAGCCCTGCCCCCTGCGCTCCCCCAACCCCGCAGTCTGAGCTCCACGTTACCTCCGGGTAGTTCTGATGCCGGCGTTTCCCCTTTTATCAGTCAGTGCCACAGACAGGCAGCCGCGGGGCCCGCACCACCCGCAGGCTTTCCGAGGCAGTGTTAGGGAATGGTTGGCATAATCCTGAGGAAAACCCATCAGTAACCTGCCCCGCATTTCTCTCGGCCTCAAGGAGGTGAGGATAATCCCCGCCCGTAATTTGAACATGTTGTAGAGTATTCTCCCCCAACAGCAGGCTACACATCCGAGCACCTAAAAAAATGAGACACCGAGGGAGAGGAATAAACTTCTCAAGAGTGTAGACTGCAAACTCTGGGATCCACAGGAGGTTGCCACCTGGCCATTTGTGACCCGAATGAACTAATTTGGGGCACTTGCTGCATCCAGACCACGGTTTGTGTTTGGGAGTGGACAGGTGTCAAGCCCTCCTTCATCTGGATTTATCCCTGCGGCCACATGTTAAGGGTGGGCAGCCAGCCAGAACGGCGCTGTGGGTAGTGTGGTAAACATCCATATAGAAAAGGCTTTCTGTAAGTTGGGTTCAGGGAACCTGCAAGTGGGTAGTGTTAGGCTATGGAGAAACCTTTGCGGACCAAGATAGTCTGCTCCATTTATAGAATCACAGTATTTTAGGGGCAGAAGAGACTTTCAACATCAGTTACTAGGAGGTCGTGTGTTCCAGGTGCTTTACCTAAGTGGTAGAATTTCAGTTCCATCCAGTATAAAGGTGAAGGTATATTTTGTTTTAAGGAAGGGAAACTACTCAGATTGACTTAGATAAGGTGAGATTGGGGTGGTTTCTAGGGTAACTGAGTCCAGAAGCATCAATATCAGCATCATAGTTGGCTTTCTTTTGAATCTTCTGGATCTGACTTCTGCACTGGCTTCATTGTCAAGCCAACTTTCTTTTTTATGAGAGTTATAGGAAGACAGCACCCACGGAAATAGCATTTTCATTCCTAGCAGTTGTAGCAGAAGTCCCAGATCACTGAGCTGACTATATCCATCCCTCAACCAGTCATTATGGCTAGAGGGATGGATTGACCAGGCCTGGGTTCCAGAGCTCAGTGGGTATGAGGATGTCCAGTTCCTGTGGACCAAAGTGGCAAAGGGACAATCCCAAATGGAAAACAATGGTGCTTATGAAAATAAGGAGGCATACTCAGTGGAATAAACGCTTCCTTGGCAAGTGCAAGGACCTGAGTTCAATCCCTGGTTCTGAAAAGAAGAGAAAAGAAAAAAAAAAAAAAAGAGAAAATAAGGAAAGATGAATCTAGGGCAATGAAGACTGCACTGCCTACATCCCCACTCTGAGGAGCTTGTGTAGTTTACCTTTGCCTCATCTCTCTAGGTGTGCTGGGTGTCTTGGTCTTTGTTTTGCCCCAAAACATTGGGCATGTATCATTTTTATCATGGACTCAGGATAAGATTGGAGTAGGTACCTAGAATTCCTGCTGGGATTTCTTTAAAAAAAAGAGGAGAAAAATCTGTAGTCCTTGTAGGTGAGGTCATAATCTTCTTGTATAGAGATTGAACAGGGAGTGTTCTGCATGCTGTTTTTGCACTTTCCCATCTCTGGGCTCATCATAAGTTGGAGCAGGTGTAGTCTGAAGAAGGAAAAGGGAGGAGCACTGAGCTGGAAGCTGGGAAATCTGGACTCTGGTTCTGTCACTGAAAGCTGTAAGCTTTGAGCAAGTCCTCTGATCTGTTTCTCAGCTTCTTTGCCTAGACAAGTGAGTTAGGTGTCTGTGAGGTATATTCTTTAGCTCTAGTATTTAATGATAGTCTTGATTCAACAGCTTATACTTATCAAAGTAAGTGAAGAATGGAGGGAATCTTGTACTCTACAGAAACCAAGTTCTGACAAGCACAGGGCAAGTATAGTGTTTAGATCCTGAGATCCTGACAGAGATAGGGAGATGGAGATGCTTACCTGGAATGTTTGGGCCGGACTGTCAGTCTTGATGTTTGGTCTTGGCTTTGCAAGGTGTATGATCTATGGTAAGTTATCCTTGTTGCCCTTTTGTAAAATCAATCAGAACTGTCTCTGGACAACCTCTTCCTACCTATCTAGTCCTGTACCTGATCTAGGTGTTGGGACTAGGGAGAGGTGGCAGAGGGAGGAAAAGAGGTGAATGGCAAGAAGGGAAGAGAGAAAAAGAAAAGAGAGAGGAAAGGAGGACCTTTTTTTCTCTTCTGTATTTAGGAAAGGGTCTACAGGTTCTCACTACGTAGATCGGACTTGTAGTGATTCTCCTGTTTTCAGCTTCCCAAGTGCTGGGATTACAGGTGCGTGCCCCACCATGCCCAGTCTCAGTCGTAGTCTCATCGCGCCCCAGAGTTGGGGCCAGGCCTGACATGGCATGCTGGAGATTGAACCCTGGCCACTGCGCTCTGCCTAAGCAGATGCTTTAGTCTGCTGAGCTATCAGGCCGGCCCTTGGACCTTCCTTCATTCATTGTCACCTTACTTATAATAATGGGAAATTGGAAAATTGTGGGAAAATAATTTGTGTTTTTGTGATTTTTTTTTTTTTTGACAGGGTTTTGACATACGGTTCAGGCTGGTCTTGAGCTCACTTTGTAGCTCAGGCTGGTCCCGAACTCTCAGCAATCCTCCTGCCTCACCTTCCGAGTGGTGCGATTACAGGTGTGCACCACCGTGTCTGGCCTTTTGTAGAAATTTATTTTATTTATTTATTTATGTATTTATTTTTTGGCTCCAAATGCCTTCAGGGCAGGTTTGGCTGGCTTGAGTTGTGGGGATCGAATTTTTTTTTTTTTTATTTTAAAAAAATATTTATTTATTTATTTGGTACACGGTCTAGCTACGAAGCTCGGACTCACAGTGATCCTCCTGTTTCAGCCTCCCCAACGCTGGGATTATAGGCATGCGCCCCTGTGCCTGGGTTTATGTGGGCGTAGCATGCAACTAGGGATGGAACTCTGGTCCTTGCACTTGCCAGGCAGGGACTTAGACCACTGAGCTATCTCTCCAGCCCTAGAAATTTATAACCACTCTATTGAGATATAATTTTATAAATGATACATTTCATCTGTTAGTGTTCATTTCATGGAGTTGTACAACCATTACTAGTCAGTTTTTAGGCATATTAATCATCCCCCTAATAAATCTTGTACTCTGGTAATCACTCCTCATGGTCACTCCTCAGTTCTCCTGATCCTCACTGAGAACTTGCCAACCCTTAATCTAGCTGTACACAATCACCTATTGAGACAGCTCCTAGAAATGAAATCATATACTATGTAGTCTTTTTTATTTGTTTATGAATTTGGTGCAGGGTCTCACTATGTAGCTTGGACTCATAGTGAACCTCCTGTTTTCGGCCTCCCCAGCGCTGGGATCAGAGGCATGTGCCACCAGGCCCGGTCTAGGTGGCTGGCTCAGCTTGCCAGGGATGGGCTGGTGTGGCATGTGCTGCTGGGGATCAAACCCTGGTCCCTGCACTTGCCTAAGCAGGTGCTTAGTCCACTAAGCTATCTTGCCGGCCCTACTGTATAGTCTTTCGTGATAGGTATTTTTCTCCTTTAGTATAATGCTTTCAAGGTTCACCTATGTTGTACATGTGCTTTTTTTGTGTGCCAGATGATATTCTGTATCATTATATGCCTAGGTCATTTTTATTTGTTCATCAGTTGATAGGCGTTCGTATTGTTTCTACTTTTTGGCCATTACAAATGTAGCTAGGAATATTTGAAGCTATTCATTGCAGCTATGAATATTTGTGTATTGGTTTTTTATTTTTGTTTAAACATTTTTTTGGCACAAGGGATTGAATCTGGGCATTGTGTGCATATGCTAGGTAAGTACTCTGCCACTGAGCTACATATCCAGCCCTGTATTTAAGGATAAGTGTTTTCAGTTGTCTTGAGCATGATTCTAGGAGTGGTATTATTTGGGTGTATGCTAACTCTCTAGTTAATTTTTTGTTTGTTGTTTTGGGACAAGATCTTGCTATGTAGCTCAGGTCAGTCTTGAACTCATTATGTAGTTCAGATGGGCCTCCAACTCATGGAGATCCTCCTCCCTCAGCCTCCTAAGTGCTGGGATTATGGGTGTGTGCCACCACATCTGGCTTGTGGTCAGTCTTTTAAGGAAGTGTCAGACTGCATTCCAGAGCTATACCACCATTTTACATTTCTTTCTTTTTTTCGTGTATTTAGTACAGTTCTAAGTAAGGGTCTCACTGCCCAGATCGGACTTGTAGTGATCCTCCTGTTTTCAGCCTCCCAAGTGCTGGGATTATAGGCCTGTGACACCATGCCCAGTCTGAATCACTGGCTCAGCATGTCCTGGGGGCAGGGCTAGCACAGCATGCCAGGGATTGAATCCCAGTCCCTGCGTCTCCCTTTTACATTTCTACCAGCAATGTCTGAGGGTTCTAATTTTCCATTTTATCACACACTCATTTTATTGTCTTTTTGATTATTACCTTCTTAGCAAGTGATAAATTGGATCATTGTGATTTTCATTTGTACTTGCCTAATGACTAATGATGTTGAGCATCTTTTCATGTGTTTATTGGTCATTTCTCACTAGAGAAGTGTCTACTCAGTTCCTATTACCATTTTAAAATTAGGTAGTTTATCTTTTTCTTGTTGAGTAGCAGTAGTTCTTTATATATTTTGTCCCACTTCATGGACACCTTGTAAGTTCCCACTGGATCAGTGTTACTTAAGTGACTGTACTTATAAGCTTATTATTTACTTATAGTTTTTCCCACCTTAGACTTGCCTCACCTCATGATTTTGTTCTGTAAAATTCTCTTGAGAAATAGGATTCTTGGCAACCCATTCAGGACCCCTTCGGTCCCTCTTAGAAGCTTTCTTTTCCCAGTGAGTGTTTTCTGGTCTTGACCTCTGTTATTTCTAGAATTCATTCTTTGGCTTTAGAAAACACAAACTCAGTGTATATTTCCTGTATGTAATTTGGATTATTTGGAGGTCCTGTATCATCCTTTCTTAGTTCTAGTACAGTGCTGAATAGCAGTGGCAAGAGTAGTTACCCTTTTCTTGTGTTCACAGTGGAAACCTTACTACATTAAGTCTTACTACATGAAGGATGATGTTTACTTTGGATTTTGTAGTAGCATTTCTCAGATTGAGAAATTTTCCCTCGTGTTTGTTGAATATTTCTATCAGTTTTTTCATTATTAATATGCTGTGTTACATTAATTGATTTTCATATGTTGAACCAACCTTGTATTCCTGGGGTAGTCCCATTATGTAATGGTACATGATACTTTTTATATTGTTGCTTGATTCATTTTGTTTTTCTTTTTTGTTAAGGATATTTGTACATATATTTGTGAGAAATAAATATATCTCATAATTATAGGTGTCTAACTTTTTATGTATGAGGCTAGGGATTCATCCCAGCTTGCTAGGCAGTGCTATACCACTGAGCTTTACTCCCAGCCTAGTTTCTTATTTTTTTATGTGAAAACATGGGTTTTCCTCATAGCTAATTACATCTTACTTTGTCCAGTGCAACCGAGTAACAGTGATCTGACTGCAGGTCTGGAGTGATTGGTGACAATGTCTGGTCTGATGGTTCTGACTGTGTGGTAGACTAAGTGAATATGAACCACTGCCAACACATACAAATATAGTGGAATTACTGTTTAACTGCCTTTCTGACCTACTCACTTACCTGTCTATTTTCTGACACATGACACACTAGTGGCCTTTTTTTAAGGCACACTAGGTACACCTCTGCTCCATAGGCACCGCACGTGCCATTCTCTTCTGGAGTGCTCTTCTAGAAATTACCATGGCATATTCCCTCAGTCTCTGGAGGTCTCTGCTAAAATGTCAGTTACTATCAGAGAGACCTTCTTGGCTAACTTATGTGAAATTGCCCGTTCTCTCCTCCCCTGCCTCACCCCATTGAAGTGAGGTGTGTCACCCTTTTTATTTTTGTGTCTGGAATAATGTCTGTGTTAGGGGAGAGTCTCAATAAATATTTGACTGTGTAAACTGGAAAGAAAGAGAAATACCAGAGAGTTAGAGGAAACTTGATGCCTGAATGGTATACTAGTAAGCTGAACTTAGGAATGTTATCAGATGCAGATGAAGGCCTTTGTCAGGGTACAGAGTACTAGGCTGTCTTCTTTCTAGGACGACAGGAAACTTGTCATAAACCTTCTAGCTAGGAAATTAATGTGAAAATTAGACTTGTAACGCTTGTATGATCCAGGAGCCTGGTGTTCACATAGACAGTCTTCACTGAAGACAAGCTCGTAATAACAGAACATACAAGGAATGAGCCACCAGCAGGGAGAGGAAGCAGATCTATGTTTCTGTCTCTTTCCCACAACCAGGATAAAATATCTAATAGCCACATCTTAAGGGAGAGCTTTATTTGGTTCATGGTTTTGGGGGGTTCAGAAATGGCCTGGAAGGGCCTGGTAAAGGAAGGCTGCTCCATCCATGGCAGTCAGGAAGTAGAGAGAGAGAGAGAGAGAGAGATAAAGAGTACATCCTATGAGGTCATGCCCCCAGAGACCTGCTCCTTTTAAACAGGCTCCACCTTTGAATATGGGACTTGGAGGAAGCATTTTAGATTGAAACCATTACTTACTTCCCTGGCCCACAAAAGGCTATGTATGCAAAATGCACTTAGTCTATCTCTAAGAGTTGCTAAATAAAGTTACTAATTTTAACAGATTTGGCATTGCTGAAAAGTGCAAGTCTAAATATTCCTTTGAGGCTCAAGGCAAATTCTTAGCTGCAAGCTCCTATAAAAATCAGAAAGTTAAATACTTTCAATGTACAGTGGCATACAGTAAACATTGCTATTCTATAAAAAGAGAATAGGAAGATAGAAACGAATGAAAACAAAGCAAAACCAGAATCCAGCAAGGCAAACAAAGCCACAGCCAACTTCTAGGACAGATTTTAATGAGCCGTGAATCCCAAAGGGTTTGGCCAACCCTGCCCCTGTGGCTTTTTGGTTGCAGCCCATGTGCCTTCTCTTTGATCCAGGTGGCCTCTCTTGGCAGATGTTTCAACTTCCTGGAATCTCTACTGCATATTTGGCTTCACTCATAATTGAAAGCATCGCCCTTATCAGGGGCTTCTTGTAAGGACTCTGGCTTCCTATTACTTCTTTGAAATCCCGGTGGAATCTTCTGTGACCTCATAGCTTTTGCGATTTACATGCATGAAAAACTAGTACTGTCTGTCTAGACGATGCCCAGGTCTTCCACTCACCGGAGCTGCCTCACTAGCTCTCCTTGGGCCACTAGGCCTCCTTGCAGTGGCTTCGGAGTACTTTAATGGCTGAACTCCGCAATTCCCTTCCTTAGAAGGCCCTGCTTGAGCAGGGTGCCATGGGGACTCTCTCCTCAAAGCAAAGACTTTTTGTACCCTTGAGTGGTGATGGGTGGGGTCTGGTTCTTTCCTGAGAGGCCCTCAAGATATCTTGCCTAGTCTGCTGCTGCAAAGTACTTAGCTTCTCAAGTACTAGGTCAAAACAGACAATTTCCTCACCAGCGTGAAGTGCTTATGGCCTTTAATCTGTTTCTAATACAACCCTCATTTCCATCTAAAGCCTCATGAGTCTGTGTGGTTCCTTTTCTCTTGTTGCCGGAACAAAATACCAGTGCCCCAAATTAAGGAAGGAAAAGTTTATTTAGCTTACAATTTGTGGAGATTTCAGTCCATACTTGTCTGGCCCCAAGGGAGAGTAGCACATGGCAGGAGGCAGCAGTTCATGGGGGTGGGGGATGGGACAGTAAAAGCAACAAGAGCAAAAGGGGAAGAGCAAGAGAGCAAGCCTTTTACTGATAGCATGCAGGCAACCCACCCCAGGGTGAGGGTAGCACTCACACCTGCAATCCCAGCCTGTGACCATGAGTCAATCATAAACTCTAAAAGCCCAGACCATGACTGTATGCGGCTTTGGGGGGGGACATCTAGACACAAACCCTAACAGTCTGGCTGTCACTGTCTGCATTCCTGTCAGGTTCTGAGCTTCAACCAGAATGGCCCATCAAGCTCTGCTTCTAGCATTTTAAGGCCTAACTAGCTAGCATCTCCAGACTTTTCTAAATTTCTCTCTCTTTCTCTCTCTCTCTTTTTTTTTTTTGGCAGAACCAGGGATTGAACTCAGGCCCTTGCACTTGCCAGGCAAGCACTTATTCTACTGAGCCGTGTCCTCAGTCCCTCTAAATTTCTCTTGAGAAACAAATTTGAAAGATTAGGAACTATAAGGTCAGCTGTAGTAGTAGCAGTGACCTACCTAGCAAGTATGAGGATTGCTATCCCAGAGGGAAAGTTTGAAAATAATAATTAAAAAGACCTAAAATGATTAAATGGCTATGTGAAGAAATAGAAAACAGAGTGAAAGAATAGGGACATCATAGACAAAATATAGGCAAATATGAAATAGAACTGAATAGAACTTATAGAAATGAAAAATAATCATTAAAAGAATGTTTTTAGTTTATTTATATAGGGGAATAGACATGGCTGAAGAGAATTTGTGAAGTTGGAATGAAAATGAAGTATTTGCCAGCCGTGGTAGTTTCACTACTACAACTTTTATTTGTTCCATCCTTGATCCTGGGGTGAGAGTTCTTCTGACTCACCTAAGAAGACTGCTAGGTCAAGTTGATGTTTTCTTTGACTAAGCTTGCCACGTTTACTGTGATCAAAGTCTGCAACATTTCAATCTTTTTCTTTTTAAGGACGAGTCACCAGGATTTTCAGCTGAAAAACTTAAGAATAATTGAGCCTAACGAAGTGATACACTCAGGAGACACAGGTGTGGAAACAGGTAATAATAGTTTTATCTACAAATTAGGTGGAACATTTCAAAAGGATTTTAGATTCCCTGCCCTAACCCCAAGCTGAGTGAGAAGAGACAGTAAGGACTTAGTAATTGACTGTGGCTGGGGTGAGGACCTGGAAATTAAAAATCGTTTTGTCCTTTGGTTCTTGATGGTCGGTTACTGTTTGGATATATTTATTACTTTGAGGTAGTAAGTCAGAGAATTACAGTTTCTGTTAGTGGGTGGTCTTTTTAAAAAATGTTTTTCATTTTTCTGGGAGATAGATGGTAACTGTAGTGGGGGTAGATTTTTATTGAAAATGTATTATTATAGTTTTTCTCATCTTATATTTTACCTTTGATAGAGTCCCTTATTGATTAGTTTAGAAATTAGCTTTCAACCTCTCATTAGATTCAGAAATGATAAAATGCTTTATTGTGCTTTATAAATTGAGTTTGCATTTAGGGAAATGTTTTTTGGAAATAATTCCGTGGGACCATCCTTTCTCCCCAGAACTTAATTATCTGATAAATTGCTAGAAATCTGAATTCTGAAAGGTAATGTATTACAGTATCCTGTACCAGGTAAGCCAGAACTTTTCTGTAGACTCCCGAGAAGAAATATTTTCTTTTAGCTGACTGAAATACTGATCCCTTGAAGTGCTAAGGAACCATGACTATCTGATTTTTTCCTTAGAATAGCAATGCTATTACTGCATGTAATTTTAGTTCTATCTATAAAAATATAGATGTACCTGACATACTTTGGGTGCAGTAAGAAGTAGGAGAAAGGGGAGTAAGAGAAGTAGGATAAAGGGAAACATAAAGAAAGGAAAAAAGGGATTGAATCATCAGAATAGAGTTGGAAGATAAGTTTTTCGAATTATATATGAAGAAATAAGAGTTTCAGTTGTCCTAAGCTGTAGGTTCCAGCTGTAGACTAGGCCCACATGCTTTGATTCTGTTGGTCTTAGAGTGCTGAAAAGCTTTTAATCCCCCAGATAATGTGGTGGTGAAGGAGCATGAGCTTGAAAATTGGGTAGACCTTGGGTCCTGGCTCCTGATGGTCCAGCTGACGTGGGCACCTACTTAACTTCATTGAACTCGTATTTCTTTATGTGTACAACGGAAAAAGCGAAAGCTTTCATTGGAGGATTACTGTGAGAATTAACCATTAATGTATGTAAAGTCCTCAGCCCTCCTGTAGCAGTGAAACAGAAACAAACTGCTACCTCTGAAGCTATTGATGCTGGAAAAGTGTCTGTGTGTGTGTTAAGATGCCCAAACTGGAGTGAAACAGCCCCTTCTATTCTTGTAACAAGATGTGTGGAAATCCCAGCTGGTGCTTCAGATCTGGGTTCAAATATTTTTGAGCTCTTATAATATATTCATGTCATGCATGGTATTTTCTCATACATTACTCCTTTAATTCTCTTAGCCACTCAGTGAGGTAGAAATGTTGGTCATGTGCAAGCAGTGAAAGGTCTTGTTTATGGTAGAGACTAGAGGTTTTGGAACTTATTTCTACAAGCAGATTCACATGCAAGACATTTCAATGAGTCATTCTCTTTAGGGCATGATATAAAAATACCTGGCGATGTATGGTCTGATGTTATATCACGGGTTAGGCCTGCTGCTCTTGGCTTTTCACTTCTCTACACATTTTGCTCAGCTTTTGGCTGCTTCTGACATTTCTGAAAAATGTGAGGGTGTGGGATGAACACATAACATAACACAGCACCTTCTAGGTTCCTAGATTTTCTTCTTACTGTGGAGATTTTTTACCATTCACTTTGTTGGGTTTGAAAGCCATGGACAATATTCAGCTGTTTCTGAGAGAGTATAGGTATGTGTTAGGTGCTGGTTATGGAAATGACCATGACGCAGGGACCGTACACCACTGTTACACTACTTACCGCATCACATTTGTAGTTACTGTATTCTATTCTAACAATTGCAGGTGCTTACATAACAGTAATTATGTGCCAGGCATGCTAAGTGCTTCACGGAGAATAACTAATTTTATCTTCATAAAGTTACCTAGCAGAGTTGCTGTCACAGTGTTCCCTTCCTCCATCTTTCCTGCCTTTTTAGCTGCTACTTGCTCCATCACTGACACATTCCTGCCAGTCGTGTCTTTCTTCAGCTGCAGCTGCTCGTCCATTCACTCGCTTGCATGGCCTCTTGCCTTAGCAGTAGCTGTCTCTGCTGCCCCAGCCCATGACCTGAGCTGTCGCCTGTTGTTGCCTTTACTACATGTACTTTTACTTGCCCTGCCCATTACCGCGTCCTGTTGGTTGTGCTGTTGGGAGATTTTTCATTGTGTCTGCTGTAGAGCACAAAAAATGTGGTTGCATTTGCTTAGGGACACCAACTACATGGGATGAGTTTGAAGGACAAGAAGGAAAGAAGAGAAGTGTTGAGAGTGCTGACTGGGGCGGGTGACACTGGCGGGAAGTAATACAGTCAGTTGTATCTCAGTTCATGAATGCTTTTTTTCCTCCTTATTTGATACAGGGTTTCGCTATGCAGTTTAGACTCATAGTGATCATCGTGTCTCAGCCTCCCCATCCCTGGGATTACAAGCATGTACCATCACACCCAGTTCCAGTGGCTGGCATGGTGTGCCCATGGTGAGGCTGGCACAGCATGCAGACCCAGGTCCTTGCACTTGCCAGGCAGGTGCTTAGACCACTGAGCTATCTCCCAACGCCCCTGAATGATTTTGCTTGCAAACAGTTTGGTTCACAAAAACATTTGGTAAAATTTTGCTACTGTTCACAAACTGCATTGGATGATAAACATGACCATGGCCACCTTCCCTAAACACAAAGGTGGCCTCCTTCCCCAAAGTTGCAAAAGAAATTAAGTTTTGTAAACCAAAGTACCATTGTGTTCTGGTGCATTAGAGCGGCACTGATGCTGCTGATGACTCTGAGATGGCCTCATAGGTCAGACAGGAGGGATGTCAAGGTGATGCAGGAGATGGTGATGGGTGCCAGAAAGCTGGTGAGGGAGCAGGTTACAGTGACCAGGAAGTGGAAGACGTCTTTGGCTAGACTTGCTCTTCCTTTGATGAGTTTTAGTTTGTAACTGAGGATTCTGTGCTCACCATTGGTTAGCTTTATTGATTACATTAGTGACAATATTAGTACATGTTGGTAGTCAGCACTGCAAACATTATAGCTGGTGCCATCAAGATCTCTAAGTCAGGGGCCAGGGAGATGGCTCAGTAGAGTAAGTGCTTCCCTGGCAAGCGCAAGGGTCAGTCCCTGGTTCTGCCAAAAAACCCCACAAAACGCCCCCCAAACAAACAAAAAAGAAAGATCTCTTAAGTCAGAATGTACATCAATTAGAAGCCAAATTCTATAAATTAATAATCGTAAAATAAACCATATTGGATCCAATGCCTCTGCTGTACTTCAGACCAGTTAAATCCGAAGTTTATGTAATGTGTGTACCCAAGTTTAAATCACTGTTCTGAAAGAAGTCTTCATTTTTGTTTTGTTTTTTCAAGGATATGTTGGGCTGGGGCTATAGCTCAGCTGTGTGGTGCCTACCTGGCGAACATGAGGTCTTAAGTTCGATTCCCGGTTACCAAAAAAGAAAAAAAAAACCAAACACACACACACACACACACCCACACACACACCCCAGGAAAAAATGTTAACTTGCTTAGAAATATAGTTTCGGTGGGGGTGGGGGCCTGCTCCTTAGCTCAGCTCTTTAAGTGGCTGCTTCAACAAAGCAGTCAGGCTCAGGTTGCTGTGTTTGATCCCCAGAACTCAAGCCAGCCAAACCTGCCCTGAAGGCATTCTGAGCCAGCACCCCCCCAAAAAAAAAAAAAAAAAAAAACCCTTCTGCTATTTGGGGCTGGGGAGATGGCTCAGTAGAATAAGTGCTTGCCAGGGCCTGAGTTCAATCCCTGGTTCCGCAAAAAAGAAAAAAAAAAGAAAAAGAAAAAGAAAGAAAGAAATATAGTTTGGGTAGAGAACCACTTGGATGACTCTCCTCTAAAGAAGAGCAGTTGTCTCCATCTTGGTTAAACCTGGCTCTGTTTCCGCATACTGATGTGCACAGAGCTGGCTAGGGCTTTCCCTCATCCACTCAGTCAGCTTTGAGCAACGGACATTGGTCTAGCAGAGGTGCTGATGTGTAGTGTTTGAAGCTAGGTGACAGGGCAGTGTGGCCCTGACCCGTAGCTCCCCTAAAACGTGTGGGCCAGGCGGAAGGAGAACCATGCTCCATGTTCCACACTCCACACTCCACGCTCCACGCTCCATGCTCTGCACTCCACGCTGTGGCCAGGACTGAGCCTCCAGATGACAGGCTGTGACTTCCCAGGCTGTAGAAGGTTGTGCCTCAGAGCTGAAGCACCAACCTCAGAACATTAGCTACTACGTCCAGTTGACCTACGCAGGCTGCTCTTTCTGCGTCTCCTCCTCTGCTTACTGCTGAGGTTGTTCTGGCCTCCTACCTAGCCCAGCTCACAGCACTCACCTGCTGCCCACCACTTTCACAGTCACTCAGCCTTGAGCCATTCCCTCTTCATGAATTAATAAAACCCGGTTCTGGCCTGGCTCGAGGCCGTTGTTTGGGCTGGCCGTCACCCCAGGTGGATGTCGGACCCCTTGGCTCCCCACATGTACAAATGTGCCTTCGTGTCTTTATTCTCACCATAACTCACTAGTGTTCCAATAATTTTTCCATGGGATTATAAATCTAATTTCCCAGACTGCAACGAGGAATGGGAAGGATCTTCTATAGTTTGAAAGAGTGACAGATTATTTTGAATCTCCTGAAAGGCATCAGGGTAAAATTTTTTAGATGCCCACAGTCTACCGATATTCTAAGAGGATTCACTTTGGACTGAATGCAGGTGTGCCTTTTAGACTTAGATCAGATTGATACTTTTGTTCTGTTATGTAGGTGAGGAGTTACAGGCTTAGTAGATTAGACAGAAGGAAAGCAGGCCCTCTGAATGAGTAGGATGTAGAGGCATTTGTAATGTAAGGAACATGGATATGCTTGAATCAGTGTAGGTCAATTTTCAGGGACTCTAATTACTTTGATCTTCTGAGACTCCTCCGGTGGAGCCCCAAGGCCTCCTGCTGTAGCTATGCTTGTTGCAGCTGATGAATGGGCGTTGTTTTTGCAAACAAGACCCGCTCCTATTTGTTTATGCAGCTTTATTCATAATTACAGAACTTGAAACAACTAAAATGCCTTTCAGTATGTGAAAGGTAGTCTGTAGTACATCCAGACATTGGAGTATTATTCAAGAGTAAAAAGAGGGGCTGGGGAGATGGCTCAGTGGTCTAAAGCACCTACTTAGAACAAACTTAGCAAAGCACAGGGACCGCGGTTCCATCCCCAGCCCCACATGCCAGCCAGCCCCGCCCCCTGGTGGGCTGAGCTGGTCCCCCCCCACAAATAAATAAATAAAATAAAAAATAAATAAAAAAAAAGCATTAAAAAGAGTAAAAAGAAATGAGCTGTCAGGCCATGAAAAGCTGTGGCGGAACCTTAAGTGCATATTACTGATTGAAAGAAGCTACCCACTGTATGATTCCAACTGTATGTCATTCTGGAAAGGACAGAGCTATAGAGATAGTAAGAATGATCAGTGATTACAAGGGACTGGGGAGAGAGGGAAGAATGGTTGGTCCCAGAGATTTTTATGGCAGTGAAAATATTCCATATGATAGCATAATGGTGGATCTGTCGTATGCATTTGTCAAAATCCGTAGACTGCACAGTAACAAAATTGAAAAGTAAGCTGTGGACTTGAGGTGATGGTGCTGTGTCGGTGTAGGTGTATTAGTTGTACAAATGTACCACTTCGATGGGGGACGTTGATAGTGGGAGGAGCTGTGTGTGTGGTGGGAGCTGGGGCCTTGTGGGAACTCTGTGCTCAGATTTGTTGTGAACCTGTCCCTGCCCTGACAAAGCCTGTCAAAAGCGAGTTGGTAAAATTCATCATTCTACTTTAATTCTAATCATACAGTTTTGTGCTGGTACTATATGAAGTTGTAGTAAAATACGCCTGATCACTAATCAACATTGGCTTTCTGTGGAGTCACTTTGCTGCATACCTGTGAGCCTGTAGCTATCATGATTATCAGAACTATTAACTAGTCTCAGTATTTCTTGAGAAAAGATCATGACCTTTTCTAACCAAAGTGGTTGAGTGAGCTTGTATCATCTGTACTTTCTACACATAGAAATAAAATTTCTTGTACTCCTTAGAAAGCAGTGCATTTTGATTTTTACTACTTACATATTTATAGACGATTTAAGACTTTCTGTGGGGACACATTTAAAGTCCCTATCATTTCTTTTGACTTGTTTTTCTGTTCCTGTTCTGTGTTTTATAGAGCTGGTGACTTCAGCCTTGGTTTTATTGGGTGCCCCGTGACTTGCTGGGTGTAACCCACCACGCCGTATTTTAGAGAGGAAAACACTGAGGCCTTGGTCCCTTTCTCACTTGGTTTGTGCTCTGGGAGGTGCCAGGTAGTCTGTAGATTAGAAGGCTTAAGACTGAGCTCTCTCTGGTTGGCTAATGAACAAAAACTTTATAAAGCAAACCTCTTTTAGAGCAGATTAACTTAAGAGGCAGAAAAACATCAGGGAATGAAACTAGTAATACAAATTTACTTACCTCAAAGTAACCACTATTAAAACCCGGATGACTGTCTTTCTAGAAACTTCTCCTTATGCATATACTTACACAATTCAAAATAAGAACGATCTATATGTGTTTAAATTTGTAATCTGTTTTTAATTACCCACCAGGATTATCTAGGCATTGTCACAAGTCAAATATAGATGTGTATGCTATTTTTCTAGGTCTGTGTACTTAATAGTTGCTTAGCGTACTGTTTTAGGTAATATAGTTTATTTAACTAATTATGTATTCCTCCATTTGTTTTACTACTATAAATAAGACCAACACCTGTATATTTATACATTTGCTTAATTATCTACTTAGAATCAGTTTCTAGAAGGGAAAGAGGTTAGGAAAACAACCAATTTGGAAATGAGTATTAGTTGCTCCAGTTTTTTTGCCACATAATGACTGTTTAGAAGTAGTGTTTAAGAACTGTAAATATTAGTGTTCCTGGCAGCTTTGGGCTTGAGCCCAAAGTGGTAGAGCAGTCAGTGTGAAGGCCTAGCTTGAGTTGGGCAGAATTGGAAGGCACCTGGCTTGCTTTGAGTTGGCCCTTGAATCGCTGGAGCCAGGCTGGTTTTGGAACAGATTTTTCTGTTGTTGCAGACAGCAGAATGGCTCCAAAGGTGACGTCGGAGCTGCTTCGGCAGCTGAGACAAGCCATGAGGAACTCCGAGTACGTGACAGAGCCAATCCAGGCCTATATCATCCCGTCGGGAGATGCCCACCAGGTACTGAGTGGAGGTGGGCTGAGGATGGGACTCTTTAGCCTCTTTCGGGTCAGTCTTCCCCCAACTGTGATGTGTTTGTAAAATTCTAATTGTTGGCCTAAAGCCATTGTTCCAGCGCTTGACATGGGAACCTGTGTCCAATAGGGTCTCACTGATTGCCTATAGATTTGGCCTTACTTCCTTGTTTCTAGTGAATTCAGCCACCTTTCTAAGAATTGTGAAAAAGTTAGTGGCCAAATTAAGGAGAAGTCCAGGACCTTTCTGCTACTACTAGACTGCATCCTGTTTGCTCGGCTTACCCTGCTCTAGCAGAATTGACTTCCTTGCCACCCTTCTGCCTGTCTAGGTGTCTTCATTCCTCTGGCTTGGCCAGAGTGGATCTGCACTGTAGCTGCAATTAGAGGTGATGCTGCAAACCCATATGCCAGCCACTACTTTGATGGAAGCAACTCAGCAAGTTATTGAAATAGGAACAATTGTATTTAGAGAGACAGAGCCCTCCTGTGGAAGGGCTAAAGGACAGGAGGATGAAAGGACTGTGGAACCCACTTAGAAGGAATCAGCAAGTGTTCTAGTGCCTGCATGGTGGTGGTGTAGTAGGGTTACAGAAGTGAATTTAAGATTGAATTCCTGCCCTCACTGTCCTTGTAGTTTCTTTATTTATTATTTATTATTTATTTATTTATTTATTTATTTATTTTTGGTGGAACCAGGGATTGAACTCAGACCCTTGAGCTTGCCAGGCAAGCATTTATTCTACTGAACTATCTCCCCGGCCCCTCATCCTTATAGGTTAGTGAGAACTGAAATGATATATAAAGTGCTATTCTTTAAAGAATCATCTATACATTTTTTTCCAGCCTTTGCTTATGTGCAAGGTACTGCACATGATACAAAAGTGAGAATTAGTTTTGGACTCAAAAAGCAAACAGTTCACTAATTGAGTGAGATATATACACAATAACTGCTAGGCAGAATGTGGTCAATGTTGTGAACAGCCGACAGAACCACAGAGCTCTGAGGGTGCAAGGGTGGGGTGGTGGAGGGCAGCGTAGAGCAGGGAGATGTCTGAACAGACCTTGGAAAGTGGGTAGGTAAGTAGAGGGGGACGGAAGGAAGTCTAGGCAGGAGCGAAGTGAGAAGCTGGAAGCTCCCAGTATGTTTCAGAAAAAGTAGTGCTAAGTTTCCTTTGGTAAGAGCCCAGGCGAGTAAAAAGCAGTAGTGGGAAATAAGGCTGGTGTTTTAGGGTTCTCCAGCTGCAAGTGACAGAAATGGCTCCAGGTACCGAGCAGTGAAAGCGCTGTGTGAGCCTGAGGGGCAGAAACACCACATGGGCGCAGCTCCCTGAGCAGAGTGGTGCCGTCTGCAGTTCACCTGTTAGCCTCACACTGGGAGTCTGTAGACCCGGATGATGGAGTGTACCTTGGAGGGGGTTGGGGCTCACCATTTGCTGATGTCTCTTTCTTTATTTTTCGGACTGTAGGCTTGGGTAGTGTAAACCTGACAGGCATATGTTGTATCTCTGTCTTACTTTCATGATCCTTGGGAGATAGGACCCTAATCTCAAATCCAGTCCCAAGTGAAATCCTGATTGGTGTAAACACTTGGTTTTGCTGTGTGTGTTGTCATGGGAACAAACAAGGGCAGTAGGGGTCTACCATTGGAGGGCATGGCTGGTAAGGTTGTTCCTGTAAGCTCAACCAGGACCCAACAATACAATCTATTCTGGCTCTCCCCCATTTTGCCCTTCCCAAAGTCCTGGTCCACAGGGTTGTGCCTGTGTTAATTTAGACCAGCTTCAAGATTAGATCCTTGCTTGGAGACATGGGATTTCCTGGCCTCAGAAGCAAATGAAACACCGAAATAAATAAACAAAGGGGTTGGAAGATTTGAGGCAACAGCTTGAAGTTTAGGATAGATGATGGATACTTAGACCAGTATTGTTTTAACTGTTCTGCAGCGTGCTTGTTGTGTCTTGGAAGATGTTCTGCAGATAATGTATTCATTGGCATAGAAAATGGTTGAACTGGGGCTGGTGAGATGGCTCAGTGGTCTAAAGCACCTACTTAGA
>NW_004524618.1:10024831-10026086 GCF_000260255.1 Octodon degus | reverse complement strand
AAGTAGGTGCTTTAGACCATTGAGCCATCTCTCCAGCCCCATGATCTTCTGATTTCACCCTCCCAGAAGGCTGGGATTATCAGTGTCTGGCAACACCTGAAGGGTGGTTCGTTGTGTGTGATTGTTTAGCACAATATCTTAAAAGTTTTTCTGTGTACGTTATTTTCCTGAAAGTAAGACCACACCATTAATTTTTCTCCAAAAGATGAAATAGGGCTTACTTTCAGGGGATGTATTTTTCATGTACTGCAATTTACTTTTATTCAAATATGTCACGTCATCTTCTGGAACATTATCACAGCTCTCCAAACCTTAAATTCTGACCTGAATTTCTTGTGAGTGCATTTCCGGACTGCATTCTTTCATGTCCAGCGGTAGAGCTGTCCTTAGGTGAGCACTTCTTGTCCTTGAACACTTACTTGTGGTACATTGGCAATCTGCTGTCTGTGATTTTGTCCCTGGAAATCTTCATCAAAGTCTCGATCTCTTGCAGCGAGGTTTCGCACAGTTTCCACTAAGTCCAGTGTTAACTGAAGGCGTTGGGAGAGGAGCGGCAACAGCAGTGATGGCAGTTAAGAGTGATGGGCCTTGCAAAGCAAGGGAAAGTGGCAGGCACCGAAATTCAGAAAATGTTTCCTTGTTTCACACGAGTGCGTTAAGTGCATCTGTTACAGCACGTGACAGGTTGAGTTATGGAGACTTCTTAGACTCAGCCACGCCCTTTCACTATTCAGTACGCACATTATTCTTGCGCTGTCTGCACTCTGGATATTTGACAGGAAGCTTGAGTTCATCTGTTTGCATGGACATTATCTTCTTGTCCAGAGGTGCTCACTTGGATATTTACAAATACTTGATTACCATTTATTTTAAGTACTACTGTCAGTTATATTTGTATTTAATTATATATTACTATTTCATAATTTATTACATCTGTTGTGTTCTAAATGCATCCATCTGGGTGACAGTCTTTTTTTTTTTTTTTTTTTGGTGGAATGGGGGTTGAACTCAGCCCCTTGTGCTTGCCAGGCAAGTGCTTATTCTACTGAGCCATCTCTCTGGCCTGAGCTATCTCCCCGGCCCAGGGTGACAATCTTGACTGAGGTTTGTTTTGTTTGAGGCTTATCTTACAATCATTCTGAAAAATTATGCTAGGGCTTATTTTCTAGTAAGGTCTTATTTTCAGGGAAATATGGTATAACAGATATGAAAAGTTTAAGGTCTAACTACTACATCTACATTTGTCAGCCCCCCC
>NW_004524618.1:10022768-10024075 GCF_000260255.1 Octodon degus | reverse complement strand
CACGTGTGTCTAGTTTATTTCATGTAAGAGTATGGTCTCAAGTTGCATCTGTTTACCAATAAAGGTCTCCAGTTTATCCTTCTTTATGGCTGAGTGATACTCCATTGTATAAAAAGACCACATCTTTTTTTATATATTTCTTGTGATGGGCATTTGGATTGTTTCCAGGATCTAGCTATTCAAAATTGTGCTGCTATAAACACGGGTACACATATATTGCTGTGATACGATTTTTTTTTTTAATTCTTCTGGAAAAATACCCAGCAGGGGAATAGCTGGGTCAAATGGATGTTCCAGTCCTAGTGTTCTGAGGAGTTTCTGTACTGATTTTTCTCTAGTGGTCCCGCCAGCCTGCACTCCCACCAGCAGTGCAGAAGGGCGCCTTTTCCCCACAGCTCCTCCAGCATTTGTTATTGGTTGATTTCTTGATAATAGGTAAGTGAGAAGATAAGGTGGCTGAGCATGTCTGGAGTTTCTGCATCTTCTAGTCTGTTCCATTAATCTTTTTTGTTTTGTTTTATATTTTTGTATTTTAGGGAGGGGTCTACAGGGTGTTCAGGGTCTCACTACTAGGTCAGACTCATAGCGATCCGCCTATTTGTAGCCTCCCAAGAGCTGGGATTACAGGGGCGCGCCATCACGCCCAGTCTCAGTCTCCGTCTCAGCGAGCCCCAGTGGCAGGGCTGGCAGAGCAGGCCTGGGTGTTTCATTAACCTTTATTTTATTTTATTTTATTTTTTATGTATTTAGTACAGGGTCTACAGGGTCTCACTACACAATCAGACTCTTAATGATCCTCCTGTTTTCAGCTTCCCAAGTGCTGGGATTACAGGCGCATACCACCATGCCCAGTCTTAGTTGCTGTCTCAGTGGGTCCTGGGGCAGGGCCGGCATAGCAGGCCAGGGATTGAACCCGGCCCCTGCATCTGCCTGAGCAGATGCTTTAATCCGCTGAGCTATCTGGCCAGCCCATTTTAATCTCTGAGTCTGTTTTTTGCCAGTAGCATGCTGGCTCTATCACAGTAGCTTTTGAGTATAATTTCAAGTTCGGGATTGTGATCTTCCTGGCCTTGCCTTTGTTCCCCAGAATTGCCTTTGCTATACTAGGTCTCTTCCAGTTCCAAATCAATTGTAGGATTATTTTTTCTGATTCTGTGAAGTATACTGTTTGGAGTTTTGGTTGGCATTACCTTAGGTCTGTGTAACAGTTTTGGGAACATGGTCACTTTCACTATATTGGTTCTTTTTACCCAAGAGCAAGGGATGGCTTTTCATTTTCTCATATTGTTTTCAATCTCCTTTTCCAG
>NW_004524618.1:10015874-10018678 GCF_000260255.1 Octodon degus | reverse complement strand
GCTTATTCCACTGAGCCATCTCCCCGGCCCTTTCAATTCCTTTTCATTTACTTAAGCATGTTCTATGAACTAGTTTGTGGTCTGCTCTGAAGAGCATCTCATGTGTAGCTGAGAACAATGTTTATTTTGATGTTGTGGGGCACAGCACTTTGTAGAGATCTACTAAGTCCATTTGTTTAAATTTTAGATTCAGTTCTAATATTTGTTGACTTTTTTTATGGTACTGGGGATTGAACTCTCAGGACCTTGCACTTGCTAGGCAAGCACTTAGTCTACTTGAGCTATCACCTCGGCCCTTCGTTGTTGACTTTTTGTCTAGTTAGTCTGTCTTTTTATGACAGTGTGGTACTGAATTCCCCCAATACAACTGTATTAGTGCTTATTTAATTTTTTTTTAATGCTCATTAACATTGGTTTTATATAGTTGGGTGCACTCATATTTGTTGCGTATGTATTTATGGTTGTCATCTCTTCCTCTTGGATTGTTCCCTTTGTAAGAATGTAGTGACCTTCTTTGTCTCACTTCCTCGGTCTTGGCTGGAAATTCACTTTGTCTGCAAACAGAACAGCTACCCTTGTTTTCTTCTGGGTTCCTGTCGCATACAGTGTTGTTTTTCATCCTTTGACTTTCAGTCTGAATTTCTTTTTGAATTGAATGTGTTCCTTATATGTAGCATATTGTTGGATCTTGCTTCTTGATCTGCTCTGCCAGTGTGTGTTAACTGGTAAAAAGAGACCATTAACATTAATGGTTATAACTGATGTGCATTGACTTATGTTTGTCATATTGTTTTCCTGTTGTTGACTCCCCCTCCTTTCCCCGCCCCCTTCTGTTTAATTGTTTGCTTTGCCTGGTTGATTCCTTCTGCTGTGGTTCATGAAATTGTAGTCCTTGTTATGTCTTTCTAGAATGTTCTTCAAAACATTTTGGAGTGCTGTTTTTGTGGTCATAAATTTTCTCATGTTTTTTATCATGGAGGTAGCTTATTTCTCCATCAGCTTTGAAAGGTAGTTTTGTGGGGTATACCAGTCAGGGTTGGAGGTTGTTTTCCTTTAGAACTTGAAATAGTTTACTCCAAGCTTTTTTTTTCTTCCAATTAAAAAAACCCCTTATTTATTTACTTGGTGTAGGGTCTCACTATGCCTGCTTTTGGGGCCGACACAGTGCCCCTGGGGTTGTGAGGCCAGCATGGCACATGGTACCAGGGATTGAACTTGGGTCCTTGTACTTGTCAGGCAGGCGCTTAGACCACTGAGCTATCTCCCCAGCTTCCAAGCTCTCTTTGACTTGAGGGTTTGTGCACTGAAGTCAGCTGTGATTCTGATGGGCTTTCCTTTGTAGGTGATTTGTTTCTTTTTCCTAACAGCTTTTAAGATTCCATTGTTGTGTTGGATTTTTGGAATCTTGACTATGGCATGCCTGGCTGTAGATTTTTTTGATCGTGGGTAATTGGAGTTCTGTATGTTTTACTTACTGTGTGACAAATTATTTTTCTCTACCTGGGAGTTTTCTGCCATGACGTCTGTGAACAATTAAAAAAAATTTTGTGCTATCTCCTACTTTTTCACTGACTGCAGTCAACTTCAGATTCTTCTTTTATCTCATCTAACAGCCGCTATATTTACTTCTCATGATCCTTTGCTGTTTTTGTGAATTCTTTCCTTTCATGATTGCTAACCACAAGCTGTCTTCTTTATCTGAGATCCTGTTTTCACATTGTCTTAATCTGCTGCAGATACTTTCAATGGAATTTTCTCCTGGATGTCTGCTTGACCCTGTCTTATGGATTTAATTTCTTTTCTATGATTGGCTTCCACAGTTTCCTTAAATTCCTCTTTTTTGTGTGTGTCTGCTGTAGAGTCACTAAGCATAGTTTTCATTGTGAACATGTTCTCAGTTAACTCTTTTAGTATCTGAGAAGTTATTTCTGATTTGATTTTTTTTCTAGATCCTCATTCAGTTGCTTTGTTGTTAGCACTTCAGAGAGAACAGGTAGGTGACTTGCATTGTCCCACCTCATTGCCCCTGGGTTTATCTTTGATGAACTGGATTTTGGGTTTGCATCTTGCTTAAGTGTCCTCTCATTTTCTTCTGTTTAGCTTAGTTTCCTGGGATGATGCTTGTAAAGCATACATATCTGCTTGATGTGTATGGTGAGATGCTTTATTGCTAGTATTTAGAACCCTTAGGAAATGACCATGTCTCGGAGGTATTTTCTAAAGTTACTGCCTGTTTGGCCCAGCCCCTGGTTCTTTTGTACTGCGCCACAGTATAATCTGTGACCCTTAGTCAATCTCAGTCTTGGAATACCAGGAAGAGCAACAGTTTAGAACAATTATATCATGTTTGGCTATAATGGTAGCATCCAGCATCAGTCACAGCCTAGAAAATGATGAACTGAGGTAACCATTAATTTGCCCCTTTTCACCCTATGAAGTAGATTTGTGGTTATGTAACAAAACGTAAAACAGACCAGAAAATCTATGTGGTATGCAAGTCCGTAATATGTCCATTTTGTCCCCAGAGTTAAAGTTTATATTGGGTTGGGAGAAAATAGAGTAGTGGTAGAAGAAGAAGTGATTAGAAGTAAGGCTGGAGGACAAAGGGGGTCTCCCTGCCTTTGGGAAAGGGATGCAGAAGACTAGAGGGAAAGAGAGAAGGAAGAGATAAGAACAGAACAGGCCCATGGAAATAGGCTCAGTAGTCTAAATACCTGCCTAGGCAAGTGCAAGGACCCGGGTTCAATCCCTGGCACCACATGCGGTGCCAGTCCCACCCTGGGTGCACTGAGCCGATGACTGAG
>NW_004524618.1:10010143-10015487 GCF_000260255.1 Octodon degus | reverse complement strand
AGCGGTCAGCATGTAGATGCGTGTGCAGGATCTGCAGACTGCTGGGTGCAGATCGTGGAGTTACCACACGCTAGTTGCTTGACACTGAGCATGGTACTTCAGATTCTTAATTGTCAGTAAACTGCCTGGGTCCCATTTTTTCTGTATCAAGGTGCAGTGACGGGATCTACCTCATAGGGCTGGTGTCAGGATTAATGCAGTTAACGGATGAAAGTGCTTGATGTATTCTGCCCCCTCTTTAGTCTTATGTTAGCTATTATTACTGTTGTCATTTTTATTACTACTATTATAGAAATGAGTGAGAGTCTCCTGATAGGGGATAGACGGGGTAAGTCAGTCTCAGTGGTGATATGAGTAAAAACTGGTAGAAGTCGTAGCAAATGACCCAGTTGGCCCTGGCCAGAGGGATAAGTGAGGCACGCTTGTGATTTTAAATCTTCTTATAGGCACATTAAAGTAAAAGAAGCAGTGGAATACATTTTAGTAACATATTTATTTTCTCCAGTATATCCAAAATGCCTCTAAAATATAAATGTACAAATTTTAATAAAGTATTGTACATGCTTTTTTTACTAAATGTTTAAATATGGTACACATCTTACATTTGCAGAACATCTCACTTTGAGCATGTAATATTTATCAGAAGTTTTTGATCTGTGTTTAGATTTCATTAAATCTACTGTTGAAAAAGAGGACTCACATACTGAAGTCTAAACATAGTTAAAAGTTTTCTGTTAATTGAATCTTGATGTTCACTTTAAAATTTAATTGAAGGGAAATGAAATGCAAGTCTATTTGTCACTCGCAGTGGCTTCAGTTTAAGTTCCGCGGTGACTGGCGTGACCTAGTGAAGGCGCAGGTTGCCGGTAAGGAATGTGTTCTGAGGTGAGGGGAGCTTTGTAGGCCGGCAGGATCAAAGTCTGCCTCCTGACTGGGTGGCACTTACATTTGAATGTGAACTGGTGGGATTTGGATGCATAGGCGTGGTGTAGAAGATTCAGAAGACATAAGCAAAACTCGCAAATCTTTGGGAATAGGGGACCACACATAATGAGGCGAGAAAGAACCCCAGAGCCTGCGCAAGGCCCCCACGAGCCCCTTTCTCCTGGTCAGGTGGTGATTACCACTCCAGTGAATTTAGGCTGTTGTTAGGGACTCATGAGGGTCTTTGGAGCAGAGGGTGACGTGAGCAGGGAGGAATGTTGAGTGTGACTAGAGAGGGGAGACCTGAGAGGAGGGAGACTTGTCTGGAGGTCACTGCAGCGTCCTGGCGCTGGGTAAAGGGGGCCAGGACTTGGGTGCTGGCATTGGGAGTAGGGGTGAGAAGGACCGAGAAGTGGCAGAGGCTGGATTAAGTGTGGGCCTGGCACACAGGTGGCAGAGAGGATTTGGAAGCTTGGCACTTCAGGGTGTTTGTGGTCCTAACAACAGAAAGAAATGGGTGCCTTGTTTTGGTTCCTGTGGAGAGGAGAGGCATGGTTGGGGTGCTCTACTAAGTGGGACGCTGGGTCCTTGCCCAGGTTTTGAGAACAAGGAGGGAGGGTTGGCTGTGTTTGACCGGCTCGGCAGCCTGCTCTGTGAGAGAGAGGCTCTGTTCTCTTGGCTCTTATTCTTGATTGTTTCATTTCAGGCTTGATTCAAGGTTGATGGAATTTCTCCTATGGGTGGGGAGGGGAGGGTGTTGGAGACAAGAAGAGTAATCTTGAATTCCATCCTTTGTGTGAGTTCCAAAATACGAATACACCCACCCACACAGTGTTCCCTGCCAAAGCGAAATGGACCCCAAGGGCACAGTTACGGAGGACTCAGCACTCCAGGGTCTCTGCTCTCTGTCCTGTGCCACACTAAGGGTTTCTTCCCTTTAAGCCCAGAGCAGTGGTTGTGGTATTAGTGAGTTAGCCTCAGGGGACTTTTCCAGCAAGCAATGCCCATTCTCTCTAGTGTCTGGGTCCTTTCATTTTCTGCCTCATCATTGGGATTTCTGAGCATTGCTGGCTCTAAACCAGGAAAATCTTTGGGGCCAGAGTTGTGCTAGTGTTTCCTTTTAGATACCCTAGGTACTCATTTTCCCTGTTCTTCCCAGGGAAAAGCTCCCATATTCTTTTTTTTTAAATTTTATTTGTTTGTGTGTGTGTGTGGCCAGCTCAGCCCACCCGGGGGCAGGTCTGGCTGGCATGTGGTGCTGGGGGATCGAACCGCGGTCCCTGTGCTTGGCCAAGCTTGTTCCAAGTAGGTGCTTTAGACCACTGAGCCATCTCTCCAGCCCCGAGCTCCCATATTCTGTTGTGTTTTTTTTCTTTCAGTACTGGGGATCGAATTCTGGACCTTGTGCTTGTCAGGCAGGTGCTTATGCCACTTGAATTATATCCCCAGCCCCACTCCATGTTCTGTTCTTGAGCTTGCTTTAGACAAAGCTTTGTTAAGGGTGACCTGGCCAGTGTGAGTTTTTGGCTGTTTTTCGTTCCTCCTTCTGAAAGACATGAATCAGACTTTCCTAAACTCTTTGAAACCCTTTCCATTCTTCCTGCAGTCAGCTTCCTGTTTTGTTTTGTTTTGACTTTCTTTTATTTATTTATTTTTTTACTTAGCATTTTTTAAAAGAGAATACAAAATAGTAATAAAAATTAGAAATTATACAGAATTTCACTAAACAAAATAATGTTTTGATTTTCTTAAAGATACTTCCTGCTGGACTGAGTTAGTGGTTTTATGCACTGTGTTAATTAGAGCATGGCAGTCCATTTTACTGGCCCAGGGGCTTGGTACTGTGAAGCCTCACATCTGGCTCAGGTGCTCGGTGTGGACCTTATAGGCGGGTGGCAGGAGGGATGGACTGCTTCATGGGGGACTTCTTTCCCAATGCTTGGGGAATCTAGGCTGTTTCATTCTGTGCTATCTGGAGAGGAGATACTTACTTTTAAATGCCTGGCCACATTCTGTGGGTAAGAACTAGTGGCATGACCCCATCTGGGTGTGGCACCCTGGGAAGTGAAGGCCTGGCTGGGTAGCCAGTTTCCAGTGACTCATCTGCTTTAAGCAAGGAGCATGAGCATTTGGACAGCTGTATGTTTTCTCCATGTATTGTGGAGAGAAAAAGAATGCTGAAGATGTGTTAGCTTCGTATTTGGGCTCGAGGAGTCTGGTGGCCTGTCAACAGCACTCGCCTCTTGCTTTGGGCCCTCTAACACTGTCTTCTCTCTAGTTTGTTCTCTTCTTTCTCCTCACCTGTCCATAGTGTACTCACTCCAAACTCTGAGCTTGTCTTGGTGGTTTTAATGAAGATCTAAGTGTCCTTGAAACTATAGCAAATTTGCACTGCGCTTTTAGCATACTTTATCTGTTCATTAATGCTCTACTTTTATTTATATTTAGGACAGGGTGTACAGGGTCTCACTGCATAGCTTGGACTCATAGCGATCCTCATGTTTACAGTCTCCCAAGTGCTGGGATTACAGGCATATGCCACCATACCCAGTCTCAATCGCCATCTCAGCATGCTCTGGGGATGGGACTGGCATTGCAGGCCTGGGGATCGAACTCCGGCCCCTGGGTCTGCCTAAGCAAGCACTTTAATCCGCTGAGCTATTTGGCCAGCCCAATGCTACACTTTTAGATACCTCTTTTATTTTACTGGCCAGATATTCTACTCTGAGAAGGTCCTTTGTTATGTTTCTTAAAGAGACTAACTCATTGTCTGTGGCACAGTAGCAGGTGATTGTTAATAGAGAAGGGCAAGTTGAGGTCGTGGTTTTCTCAGCTGGGAAGTTGGGAATTGGGCTTGAATATAGGTTTGACTTGTAGGTCTAGGGGACGTAAGTGTGGTGCATACTTTGCATTTCTTGTTCCCTCAAAGTTTATAATCTGGTTGTACAGAATCAGATGTACATGACCTGATACAAAATTAGAAAAGGTTTGCTTATAATTGTAATCCAACAGCAGCTCTGGAAGAAAGCATTTTTTCCATCTACACATTTTTTTTTTTTTTAATGAAGCTCAGAGACAATCATTGCTTATTTCACCAAAGCATCCCATTGTAAATGATCTGAAACTCAATGTCTGGTTCAATTACCAGGACTGCAAAATGCCCCCACAGGGCTCATGTTTGGTGTGCTGCCAGGTAGCCTCTTCTAATTTTGTATTAGACCATGTACAAATAATTGGCAAATAATTGGTGTCTAACCAAACATCTTCAGCAATGTATTTTTGTGTTCATTTCCCAAGGGAAGGGAAAGAAAATGACTCTGGCTGGTCTTGTAAAATTCAAATCAGGAGTGGTAGTGCGTGCTTGTAAACCTTAGCACCTGGGAGGCTGAGGCAGGAGGACTGCTGTGAGTACAAGGCCAGCCTGAGCTACAAGTGAGTTCAAGGTCAGCCTAAACTGCATAGCAAAACCCTGGCTAAAACAAACAGACCACCAAAACAGCAAAAAAATTCAGAACTGTGTGAGGCCTCTGACAGCAGAATGGATCATAACGCTTTGTGAAGAGGGTTGTGTTGAACCCAGATATGGAGAAATGATCAAGTTTTTATAGGTAGTTTTCAGATGCACTTTATTTGGCAATATTTTGTTGTATTATTTGACTTAGGTTCCAGCATTTACACATTGAGTGATTTCTTGATCCTGCTGCAGTGCTGAGGTTGGTAACACGTGGCCCATACCCCGGGTGCCAGGACTCAGAGCTGAGGAAGAGAGCCTTTCTTTGGAAAAAGCCTCCTGTCTTGCTTAGTGCATGGCTTGCCTACTTGGGCACTGAGGAAGTTTGAGTTTGAAACCCATTATAGTCCCTTCAGCTTTCTTCCTCATTTTTATTTTTATTTTTTTAAATTTTTATTTATTTATTTATTTTTGGTGGAACCAGAGATCGAACTCAGGTCCTTGAGCTTGCCAGGGAAGTGCTTATTCCACTGAGCCATCTTCCTGGCTCCTCTTCCCCAGTTTTAGTTTCCTATCACTGCCATAACAAATTACCCCTAAAGCAGGCTTAAACCAACACAGATTTATCCCCTCATAGTTACGAGGACTGAAGCCCACAGTGGGTCAGCAGGGTTGTGCTGCTTTTGGAGGTTCCAGAAGAGGATCTGCTTTCTGATCTTTGCCAGTTCCTGGCATGTGTGTGCGTGTATGTGTACCTTTATTTCTTGGCTTACAGCCCTTTTCTTTGTTTTAATTGGTATGGTTAAAGATTAACTGAGGGGCTGGAGAGATGGCTCAGTGGTCTAAAGCACCTACTTAGAACAAGCTTAGCAAAGCACAAGACCGCGGTTCAATCCCCCAGCACCACATGCCAGCCAGCCCCGCCCCCTGGTGAGCTGAGCTGGCCACACACACACACACACACACACA
>NW_004524618.1:9976911-10010043 GCF_000260255.1 Octodon degus | reverse complement strand
GAGCTGAGCTGGCCACACACACACACACACACACACACATAAATAAATAAATAAATAAAAAATTAAAAAAAAAGATTAACTGAGCAGGGGAAAAGGGATCTATCTCATCTGCTTGTTCATTTATTCTGCAAGTATTAGTTGAGGACCTTCTTCATGCCACCTATACTGTGTACAGGGAGTACTGCCATGTTCTTGTGGAACTTACATTCTAGGGGAGGAGTAAAAGAGGAATACAATAAAAATGTAAAATATTCACTAAAAAGAAAAATCTAAAAAAGGTTCTACAAAAGAGAGTTCAAAGTAGCCAAGTGACTGTATTAGCTGGATAGTGTAGGCAGGCCACTCCAGAGGTGACATGTGACCTGAAATGTAATGACTAGCAGGAGCTAGCCGTATGCTGTAGTTCAGTTTGGGGGTGACCCCGAGAGCCTCATTTGCTCACAAGTGGAGCTGGTAGAGGGTGGAGCTTGGCTGCAAGAGGTGAGTCACTAGGAGTATGGTTGGAAGGATCTATCTCCCACTTTAGGTTTTCTCTTTCTGGATGCTTTGATGAAAGCAGCTTTTGTCTACCACGTCCTTCTGTCAAATTCTTTTATCTTTGGTGCCAGCTGATCTTGCACTGAAACATCAGCTGAAATAAACTTGCCCTTGTTTAAGTTGGTATTAGGTATGTTCCAATGACAGAAAGTGAGTGGGATAGATCTTGGTACCAGAAGTGGGGTTGTTGATGTACCTATACTTGACCATGTACTTGGATGAGGAGTTTGGAGGTACCAGCTGGAGAAACAGTCCTAGAATGTCCCAACTTGAGTTTCTGGGAGATTTGTTGGAAGTCAGAAGATCAGAATGCTGATTAAAAGGACAGACAATAAAAACTAAGTTCAGGAGATTAGTTTCAGTTGGGAATAAGGACTTGTTTGGCAGTTGGATTTCAGGTCATGTGTGTTGTACCCTGGCAGAAAATTTGTCTAGATTTTCACTCATGTCCTGAGACTTTCACTCATGGGGGAGACTGAGATTAAGGGCAGCAGACTAATGAATCTGGTGGAAAGAATTTCAGAACAGCTCAGTAGTCACTGGCACTGCTAGGGGGCTTTTAGTTAGGTTTTTACTGAAAACCAGGAGTAATAAAATCCCATTTTCAAAGGCTTCAGTTTCCAGAAGCCAGCAAAGTTAGAGCAGAGGAAAGGTTTTTTGTTGAAAAGATTAGCATTGAAAAAAGTTTAGGACATTAAAAAAGCAACAGAACAATAGGAAAAGTTGCCTTGAAGGCATCCAAGGAACCTGCAAGACTCTGCCTTTTGCCTTTCTTCTCAGAACTTTGCTTACAATCACTCTAGAATTACTCTCTAGGGAATTGTTACCTGGCTACTTCTTGAGTTGGGGACAGACACTGGTGTTGTCTGCGTGGTGCTGATTTTATAGGCATGCAGAATGGAAGCTTTGTGGAGTCAGAGGCTTCCACCCAGATTTTGAAGGAGGGTCTGGAAGGCATTCAGTGTGCACTTGAGAGGGCAGTGAGTGCCGTGAAGCTGTGATTATGAAGCTGAAAGTATAGAGGAGACCCCAGCAAGTTGGAGAAGCCAGGAATGTGGAATATCTGAAGAAAGCCACAAGGAATGAGCAATGCCAGTCAAGAAGAAGCCACTGCTGGCTTTCAGTCTTGCTTCAGTCCCATCCGTTTCTGCCCCTCTGCTCCCTTTTGCATGTTGGCAGTGTTTTAACGGATTTTTCTAGAGGCTCACACTAAGAGTTCGCTTGCAGAGGAGACTTTGTGCTTTTCAGCAGTATTGGCACTGAACTTCGGCACCTCAGAGAGGTGGACTAGATGTGGTTTGCGTAAAGAGGTGCACACGACCCTTGGGGGCCAAGGCGGAATGTCACAGTTTATATCTAGGATGTCCCCAGGAGCCCCAGGTGCTCACAGGCAGAGCTTCTGTGAAGTGGGACGGGGTTGGGGGCGGCAGGCCACCCTGCGGTTGGACCTGGAAGGGTGTGTCTCACTTTCTCCCTCCTTGCTTTGCTCTCTGCTTTCTGGTTGCCCTGACTTGAACTGTTTCTTCTTCGGGGCCAGCCAACCTTAAACTGAACTGTGAGTCAAAATAAATCTATCTTTAAGTTGTGGGTGTTGGGTATTTTTCTCAGAAACCAAAAAAACCACCAACATACCATGCTATAATGAGAAAGAGGGAGGGAGGGGCAAGGAGGGAGAGGGCCCTTTAGCTAAATTGGGAACAGTGTGTGCAAGGGCCCTGATGCAGCACTGAGTGTCGGATGTGAGAAACAGCAGGACACAGCTGGGTATGGTTAGAGCATTGTGGGTCAGAGTGAGAGTTCCCGAAGGATAGATCAGGTGGTGCCTTGGAGATGGCCCAGGCTTAGACTTTATCGTAAATGTGATAGGAAGCCATTGGGGTGTTTAAGGAAGATGCCAACTTGTGTGAGATTTTGGAAGGCTGTCTTTGAGTGCGTGTGCAGAGTGGTGTATAGGGACTGTGTTTCAGGTATGGACTGCGCCTCCTACTGGAGATGGGGAGAAGTGGGACATTTTAGAGGAAAAGGCCTGGAGTGCAGCTTCTCGGTGTTTTTTTCCCTAGCATGCTTACTGCAGCCCGGGCTCTGGGAGGAATCGCTGACTTTGCCAGCTCATCACTAGGGTGGAGGAGTGGTGGGCTGGGCCATTGCTGCTCTGCCTCTGCGAAGCCTGTCAGTGTGGAGGTGCGACTGTGGCCAGCCTTGCTTACCAGTGTCTTTCTGGCGTCTTGACCACTTAGGTCATGTCTGGTTCTTGCCCCAGACCTTGTCTGGGTTCCAAGCTAAACATGTCCATCTGATGCTAATTCTGCTTTCCTTTGTGGTAGTGCTGCTTTTGCTTCTGTGAGGGGACCTCTAGGTAAAAGCTGTGGTCTTCTGTCGCACTCGCAGGCATTCCCAGGTGCCCAGGAGACCAGCCCTGCTCTGGTGGTTTTGCAGCATCTTCTGTGGTGCAGGGGCAGCCCCGGCCCTGTGGAGGTGGAGCGCATGCTGTCAGTGGCGTTGTCCTCATCATGCGCCAGAGCGGTTTTGCATAGCAGTTTTTAGCACAAGGGTTAGTGCTGGCAACCCTCGTCGCTCCAGTCCCCGAGATGCTTTCTTCGTGTGCTGCTCAGGACAGAGTGATTGGTAATCTGTCTTCCTTTGCACATGCACAGTGCTTTTGGGTTTCTGGTGAAGTTTTAAAAATTACAGTAACTCATTGATTGTCCCTCCCAAAAGTGCTAAGAGAGAGCTGAGCACTCCTGTCTCCATTAGCCTTTTTATGTTTTTGGGTTTTTTGAGACAAGGTCACACTATATAGTTCAGGCTGGCTTTGAACTCATATATGTAGTCCAGACTGGCCTCGAACTTGAGGCTACCCTCCTGCCTCAGCCTCTTGAATGCTAAGATTACAGGCATGTGCCACCACACCCAGGTTTAAAAAAATTTTTTTTAAGTATTATATGCAGAGATCTTTTGGTGAACAGATTGTACAGGGGAGATAGTTCAGTGACATAAGACATAAGCAATTGATGATAACAGCCTTTTCTTTCTGTTGTTTAGCACAGTGTACAAAATGTTCGTTATGCTTTGGGATAAGGCATGTCTGCTGTTGTGTTTAGCAGTTGGATATGACCCATTCTGAAGAGGAAGGGCTGAGGCTGAGTGAGGCGCGCCCTTGATGCTGGAGCACAGGTGGCCTGTGGTTCTCCTCGGTAGGCCTTCTGGAGTCTCTGGTGTGGGGTCTGTGGCTGATCTGTGGTGATGGTGGTGGCTGTTGTGGTGAAAGCAGCAGTTGTCCCCCACGTGTCAGGACTGAAGTGGGTGCCTTTCCCTCCTCCGTCTAGCCCCACCTATGTCGTCCCTGAGCATTCTTGACCTTCTGGGTGCTTAGGCTTAGAGGAGAGCTGCTGACAGTTGAGGGAGACGCTGCTCTGGATGCGAGCAGAGCTGCCGTGGCTTCTGACCCCTACAGTCTGCTCGTGGGTAGGCTCCTTCAAGATGATCTTCTCTTGGACTTTGGTTTTGTCGCTTTCTATCTTTTCTTGCAGAGTTACTGAGAATGAGAGATAGTGTGTGCATGGGGCAGCCTGGCCTAGGGACTCCGATTCAGGGTCTGCAGCCCACTGGCCCGTTAGGTCACTGCCTTACTTTGTGGAAGTCACTTCACCTCTCCTGCCTCTCTGGCAGTTACTGGAGTTGCGCACAGTGGCCTCTGGCGCTCGGCGTGGGCAGGAGAACCTTTCCTTTCTTCTTCCTCTAACCTTTCCACTCAGAGTTTTCAGTGTGAAGGACCTGGATTTGGATATGGGCTAAAGGAAGTGTTTCTACCCATTCCCTAAGAGGAAGGGCCTGTGTGGCAGAGACTGCCTCAGAGGGGATGTACATAGGAGGTTCAAAAAGGAGCTACTGTCTGAGGGACCTTAAGTTAGAGGAGTATTGGTGCTTAAAACAGAAATTTAGTTTTACTTTTCGGAAAAAGAACAGATGCCTAAATGTCAGAAGCGGGGTGTGTGTGTGTGTGTGTGTGTGTGTGTGTGTGTTTTACTGGTTATTTTTTTGAGTAAGGTTTTCTATTGAGGAAAGAATCATTTTTATCCATTTTTCTGTGTTTGCTTTGCTCTCCAGATGAGGTGAAAGGGGTGGCTTCCTTTAGCCCTTATTAGTCTTCTGCAGTGTTCACTACTTCTTTAAAATTAATTTTTTTTTCTTTTTAATATCCAGCTTGCCTTCACTGCTGTCTCCGTGGGAGAAAGTGCCAGGACCCCCACCTTTGTCATCCCCACTGGGTCTCACTTGGGGCTTGGCGTGAGGAAGTAGCTGACACACTACTGATTGAGGTCTACCTCACTGTCATCTTTGTTTTCTAGAGTGAATATATTGCTCCCTGTGACTGTCGGCGAGCCTTTGTCTCTGGCTTTGATGGCTCTGCAGGTGAGTTGCTAAATTAGCTCTGTGCTCTTGCTGTACCTTTGTTCACCTCCCCAAAATAACTGAACCACGTTTTATCCTGTGATATAGAACCAGTAAGAAAATGCAAACTGGATGGTCCCTGCTGAGCCACTGCAGAAAGAACAGTGTGTGTTCTCGGCCTTTCTTAGCTCATCCTTTACCTTTTGGCGACCCTTTGCTTTTTTCTTATGCCTTTGCTTTCACAGTTTAAAAACTTTTGTTTAAAACATTTGTTTTTGGAAATTTTTATTGATTGTGGCATTCACAAAGAAAACAGTGTTAGACTGCATATGCCTGTGTAATGAGCACCCCAGATGAGAAATGGGCATTTCCGAACCCCAGCCTTCCCATAGTGGTTCTGTGTGGTTCTCTAGGTGCTCGGCTTTGGTTCCTGTTTTCACCAGTGACCTAAATATCGAAGGACTGGTGTCCTGCCTTATGTTTCCCCAAACTGTTGTACCTTTGAGTGTCGGGGTGGTTTCGTCTTCAGCTTCCCATCCCTTAAGCACACTGGACGAAGTGGAGCCTCCTCCCCTTGTGGTTAGCGCAGTGCTTCCTTTGGCGGATGTGCTTATGTTGGTTGGCATATTAGGGTTGCTTTTGGCTGCCGCTTCTGCCGAAAGCCCCGAGATGTGCCAGGCCTGTGGGAGTGCCTGTGGGAGCGCCTGCTCAGTCACTGCGAGCACTCGCGAGACCCGATTGGGCTGCCTCCAGGAAAGGCGAAACAGCTTCCTTGGGGTCTGGTGGGGCAGAGGAGCGGCAGGCACCAGTACTGTTTCTGTCTTGTCAGTTACGAGACCCTCTTGGTCACTGACCCAGACAGAGTCCACTGTTCTGGCTTTGACTTGTGCTGTGCAGGTGGGGAATTTGTGGGCAGAGACAGGCCAGGTAGCCTGGCCCTTAGGACTGCTTCTTGCAGCGCTGGAGTTGCTGGTCTCAGTGATGTCATTCTGTCATCTAGTGGTTCCCCTGGGCTGGGAGACCCATCTCCCAGAAGCTTCTCAGCTTCTGTCACCTACTGCCATTTTGTGTGGCTTCTGGGGTAGACAGAAATTGTTGTTTGATCCTGTGCTCCAGGTACAGCCATCATCACGGAGGAGCATGCGGCCATGTGGACCGACGGCCGCTACTTCCTCCAGGCTGCCAAGCAGATGGACAGCAACTGGACGCTCATGAAGATGGGTGGGTAGTGTCATGGCCAGGCGCCCTTCACTGGCTCACTGGTGCAGGGATCAGGGAGCGCCTCGGGGCTTTTGGATCTTAAGAATCCAAAGAAAGCAGGAAATTGGCCTGACTCTCCATCCTTTCTCTTTTGGGTGGTGCTAGTTTAGGACATCATTTTACAGAGGGAAGACTGAGGGCTTCTGTCTGTGGGCTGGGAGCCTCACGCCCTATGGCTGCAGGCTGGCCAGGGGCCCTTTTCCCTGATACCCTGGCCTTATAGGTCATAGGAGGGCACTGATGGCCGGTTGCCTGTTTCTTGGTATGTCACACAAGTGAGGTTCCCAGCCTTCACCAAATCACTGCCCGAGCTCTCCTCCTGTGATCAGGAATGGGAAAATGACCACATACATGCTGGTGAGACCCTCTTTTTAAAAGACATGTTGCAACGATCCTGGAATGACCGGGGGTGAATGACAGTCACGCCTTTTGCCCCTCTGTCTTGACTGTATCTTAGGCTTTCCTTACACACCATCTTACACTTAGCCTTCTCCTTTTGTAGCCTTCCAGGATGAAGTAAGGTTTAGATTTTCCAAGTCTGGCCTATCTACCTTGCAGTGAGTGCTTAATAAAGACCCTGCTGTTACGATGTTGGAGAATTGCATTGGTTTTGGAATTTTTATCTGTTCTTCCCTTGTAGGGCTGAAGGACACACCATCCCAGGAAGACTGGCTGGTGAGTGTGCTTCCAGAAGGCTCCAAGGTGGGCGTGGACCCGCTGATTGTCCCCACAGGTGAGCAATCTTGGGTAAGGCTAGGGCTCCTGGGCTCGCTAATCTTGTTTGCTTGTGTGATGTGCAACATGGGAGCTCAGGGTAACTTGCTGCCACGATAGAGGCCAGGTGAGGAGCAGAATGGCAGGAGAGGGGTAGGGAAGGCCTTCGTGGTGGAGCCTTAGACAGCTCTTCGTCCTGCTTGCCCAGGGGTGGGCCATGGGCTGATGGCCCTTAGGAGGGGCCAGGCGTGCATGCAGTTCATGGGTGGCCATGTGTGTTTCTCCTTAGATTACTGGAAGAAGATGGCCAAGGTCCTGAGAAGTGCTGGCCACCACCTCATTCCCGTGCAGGAGAACCTTGTTGACAAAATCTGGACAGATCGTCCTGAGCGCCCATGCAAGCCCCTCCTCACGCTGGGCCTGGATTACACAGGTCACCGCCCTGCCTTCTGCCCTTGTCACAGGCCCAGTTTTGTGAACTGAAGTAGAGTCTGAGTGAGCGGGTGGCCTTTGCCCACCCTTGGCCCCATAGGTCATTTGGCAGAAGCAAGAGCTTCCTAGGCTTCCACTGTTGCCACCACCTTGCCATTTACTCTGGCCTGGTTCAGTTGTGCAAAGCTCTTCTGGGTCTGTTGAAAGGACTCAGTTTTCTGCCCTTGGCTACTAACTACCAGCCAGCTGTGTTTGATCCTAAAATGTAGCCCAGAGGCTCTTAGGGTGTTGTCCTCTCTTCACATTAGCCCGTCTTCACATTAATGTTTGTAGATTTACCTTCCAGGCCTGCCCCCTGTGGTGCACCTTCTGCCTCAGGGGCACTGGGTGGGCTGTTCTCCAGGCCGTGTGATAGTGACTGTAGAATGGCTGTGAACCATTTGTGTGAGGTGGAGTTTGGATTTATAAAAACAGTGCCTGGGTACAGGAGGTGGAGCTGAGGGGAGGGAGCTTTGCGGTGGAAATGAGGTGGATGGGGGTTGTTTGGAATGCAGGCAGATTGCCCACAGGGGTCCTGGGAAGAAAGCAGTGCAGCTCAGACTCTCTGCCAAGTTTTCAGCAGCATTCCTGAGCTGATCTGCAAAGCAGCCCTTGGTTGTGGGGCAGCCGCAGCTCGCCCTCCTAGGTGACACCCTTGCCAGAGGGTATTGCGTGTTGGGAAGACAGGTTCAGTAAGTGATCTGGGTCAGCTAAAGATTTGCCATCAACATGGTTTGAATTTTTTGTCTGAAGCAGAGGCACTACTGACCGGTTGCTACAGGAGAGGGGAAAGCAAAATGTTGCGGATTAAAGCTTTTTGTTCTGCAAATGCTTGTGTGCCTAGCATGTGCAGGGACACTGTGCTAGGTGCTGTCCCTGCTCGCAGGTGGCTGTCATCTGAGTTATGAGTGCCATTGTGGGGTGAATGGCTTCATTGGGGTGAGTTCCAGCTGGGCTGCTATTTCATATCGGGGAGTGCCACATAGGTTTGGCTGTGTAACAGAGCAAGTGTGATTTGAAAGTGGTAATTAACGTGGGTCAGGCCACAGAGAGTTCATGAGTCTTAGTCCTGAAAACAAATCTTGCAGCCTAAATAGTGTAAAGCAATATTCTTCTGACGCTTGAGACTTGGGTCACCCACATCTCTGCTGGGTGATGTGGTCACAGAGCCCCCTGTGCTTCTACTGTTGCATCGGTGTTCATGCAGTTGTGTAATTAATTGCTGCTTTGTCTGTCTTCTGGGTTGTCCATCTGATGAAGAAGGGATTGGATCAAGCCCAGAGCTGTAACTGCAGTGACCAGTGTAGTCCCTTCCAGATACCTGCTCCTGACAGGGTTCAATTCCTCAAAGGCTAGTGGGGTGAACAGTAAACTTTGCTGGTGAAGCAGGCAGTTGTTGTACCTGTTGCCTAGGACCTGAATCTTGCCCCCGCCCCCCCCGTAAGTAATGAAAAACTTGGTGCAGTAAGAGCATTGGGGGTGGGTTTTTCAGGTGGCCCTTGTTGCTTTCTTGCAGGCATCTCTTGGAAGGAGAAGGTGGCAGACATTCGGTTGAAAATGGCTGAGAGGAATATTGTGTGGTTTGTGGTCACTGCCCTGGATGAGATTGCCTGTGAGTGCTCTGGTTTTACTTGTTGGGAATCCATGTGTTCATGTCATTCAGCTTTCTGAGTGGCCAGGGAGTAAGGGAAAGACTGTGCCACCAGATGGGTCTAGGAGATGTCAGTTAGGATGAAGGAGCAAGAATTACTGGGAGTGAGGAGGGGTGGGTAACTGTGAGCAGAACATTGCTATGGGCAGGACTCAGCATGAGTCCATGGTAATGTGCGCCCTGTGTCTCAGGACTGTGGCGCCTCTAAAAAATACTCTTCTTCCAGAAGTTTTCTGTCAGCCTCTCTACAGGTATAAAAGAGATTGTAAGAGCTATTTTCTTTTTTAGCAGAACTGGGGATTGACCTCAGGCCCTTGCACTTGCCAGGGAAGCACTTTTTCTACTGAGCCATCTCCCCGGCCCTGGAGCTATTTTCTTTATATTTTTTTTCCTGTACTTTTCCAAAAGTTTTCACAGTGAGAATGTTCTAGAAACATTTCTGCCTCAGAAAACTCTGGAACTGAAAGTTCCTTTCTAGGTCCTTTGATATGATAGCAGTTTTTCAATCTTTAGACCTTAAACCACCCTCATGCAGATTGTTCAGAATCTCTATTATTGTCTAGAATCTGAAGGAATCTGGTTGAAACTTTTTTCTGTCTCCTGTTTTCTGATTGGATTTGATCCAGCTCAGCTGAGAAGAGGCACTGTTTCATGTTTCTGCCTTCCTCTCCACTTAAAGGGATGAGTACAGTAGCCCCATCTCATCTTTTCAGTCCTCAAAAGTCTGTCACATGTATCAGTGATTTATGTCCCTAATTAGCTCAGTAACTTCAGCATTTTGCCTTTTTACTATAAGAACACGTTCCCACTTTGGAAAATGTAGAGGAAATTTAAGGAATTAAAAATAATATCTATATTCTTTTTAGCCCGAGATGATATTTGGTATTTCTATGCATGTATCATTTTGTAGCCTGATTTTAAGAAGGTATTGGCATGTAAACATAATTTTAACTATTAAATACCCCATCAACTGCTAACACCATGACTTCCTTAACCATTTCCCTATGCATAAATAACCTTTGGGTTACTTCTAGTCTTCTTACACTTATTTTCATGCTGTTACCGAAATCTTGGTTTATGAATCCATGTCTTAGTTTCTCAAAATTTCTCTCTTCCTGCTTCTGGCTTGCTTTAAGAGTAGTGTCAGGTTAGAGAGAGTACGTGTGCCATCCCCAGGAACATCTTAAAAAATATGCTGGTATAGGAGGTTAAAAATGTTGCCTCTCTGCTTTACTTTGAGAAGCATTCTTTTGAAAGAGATGCAACACTTTTTGCAACAATTGGGCTTTTTGCCCTCTGATCCCCCCGAGAGCAGTGAGTAGGAGCTCAAAGTCCTGGGACCAGCACTGCTCTCTGCTTGTCCCTCTAGTTTCTCCAGTGTGCCCTGGCCACAGAGGTCTTCCGTCCAGCCTGGTAACTCCGGTGGGCACAGCCTCCTCCTGGCCCTCCTCAGGGGGCACCCTTTGAGGCGAGTCCTGGTTTTTCCCACTCTGGCTCATTTGCCTCAGAAAGAAGAGTGTGCTTGTGTCCTCCTTTACGCGGGAGTGCAGAGGCCTGCGTCAGCAAGGCCAGGCCTGGCAGGTCACCCCAGGCAGGTCATTTCAGTCCCTTGTTTGGGGTGCGGGCATGTGTCGTGTTTTCTAAGAACTTGGTTCCCTTCTGGGGAGTTACCCGGCTGTGTAAGAAACAGTTCTGGTGCCATCAGGTGGTGGACACCAGCAGTTGCAGCTTGGAAGTGGAACTGCAGGGGAGGTTCCTTGCTTTCTGACAGGTGCTGGGGAATCCTTTGAGAGCAGCCAGATTCCTGGCTAAAGCTGTTCCCTCCCCCAGAATTACCTCTTAAATCTTGACTTGAGCACCATTCAGATAACGGGGACTTTTTTTTTCAAGGGCTGTTTAATCTTCGAGGATCAGATGTGGAGCACAACCCAGTGTTCTTCTCATATGCAATCATAGGACTAGAGGTGATCATGTGAGTGTTTACCCTGCCCTCCCTACGCCCTCCCTGCGTGGGGTTTCCTTTCCATAGCCCTTTGGCTCCTACTCACACTCGCTGCCTGGAGTTTCCCTGACGGCCTTCCTTTCTCGTGTACTTCTGCCTGCTTCCTTCTGTGTGCTGTAATGGGAGGTGTTTGTTTATATCATTTCTCTCATTTAACCTCTCAAATGGCTGGGAGTCTGTGCATGTATTTATTGTACCATGGAATTAAAAATAACAAAGCAAGGACATTGAGACGAAGCTAGAATAATACTAGCTTACAAAATTCTGCTGTAGGGTCTTGTTCAGGGCACATATTTGATTCCATGTTTTCTAGCAGCCATATCCATATCCATATCCATATCTGTATCTGTATCTGTATCTATTGTATCTATCTATATATCTGCTCAGATACACAGTTTTGGGTCTGTAATGCAAACAAACCCAGTCATTCCAAAGGGTAGACAAGATGTGAGGAACCCCCTTCCCAGCTGTGCTCTGTTGAATTCTAAGTTTTAACTGTTCAAGGCCTTGTTTGCAGCCTTCCTGTCTTTGTTCTTCTACTGGATGGCTTTATTGAGTTTGAAAGCACATTTATTGTATGTCTCATGTACAAGGGGCCTGTGTTAGGTGCTAGGGTGAATGACACAGGTAGAGGACTGGGCTAGAGTGGGGGACGTAAGCGTCTCTTCTTCCCAGTGGATTTGGGCACCTACGTGGGCACCAGCCCTTCAGGGAACTGGTAAGGTGCTGTAGGAGAGGCCTCGCCTAGATTTGGGGCTGAGAGGAGATTCTTAGGGAGAGTAACAACAAAGCTAGATGCATGCTGGGCAGGGAGGAGGGTAGTGTGCCCTGTGAAGGGGAGAAGCCTTTGCAGGGGCTTTGGGCTGGGGTGTGGAGTGGTTCCCTGGGGGCAGAGCCAAAGTGAGAGGCCAGAAGCGAGCAGGGGCACAGCTCACCAGGCCAGGCCGAGGAGCTTGGGCTCTTGTCCTGAGACTGATGAAGAACTACAGAATAAGTTCATCTGAGGGGATTCGTGGTCAATCTTGTGAATGATACCGGATGTTATTGCTGAAAAACAGGGTGGATGGAGCAGGACTTGGTGGCTGGGGGGTGGTGGGGCGGTAGACAGTGACAGATGGCAAGGAAATTTGGCTCCAGGAGCCAGGATCTCGATGGGGGAGGGCCAGAGGGGCATCAGGGAGACCAGTGCCCAGGTTTCTGGCTTGAGGATTTGGATGGAGGACAATAGCACACATGGGCGCAGGGAGGGCAGGATTGGGGGGCATTGGAAGAGGGAGGAAAAGCTGCGTGGCTTTGGCTGCCGGAGGTAGCTGTGCCTGCTGTGTGAGCATGTGTGTCCTCCGTGTCCTCACCCCTTGCTCACAGGCCGCTGTTCTTTCTGCCCCCACGTCTGGTCCCCCACAGGCTCTTCATTGATGGAGACCGCATAGATGCTCCCAGTGTAAAGGAGCACCTGCTTCTTGACTTGGGCCTGGAGGCCGAGTACAGAATCCAGGTGCTTCCGTACAAGTCCATCCTGTCTGAGCTCAAGGCCCTGTGTGCCTATCTTTCTCCGAAGGAAAAGGTGTGGGTCAGCGACAAGGCCAGCTATGCCGTGAGCGAGGCCATTCCCAAGGTTGGTAGTGTGCTCTGCCTGAGCCCTGGCAGCCCCCTCCCTATTCTGGCTTTGTGCAGCTCTGTGGTAGGAGGCTGAGGAACTGTGGACTCTGGGCCTCTGGTGGCCAAGTGGCCTTTGGGAAGTTCAGCAGTGTCCAGTTTTGCACTGAACAGTGCGCTATCCCAGGAAGAAGCTAGGCCTGGGTCTCTAGACCTGGCCTGCCATTGCATCTTTGGCATGTGGTACTGTGTGTACCTGCGTACTGTGTGTATCAGTTCCTTAAACTGATTAGGGATTACTTTCGCTTTGTCTGTTTTATAAGGTGAGTGTGTGTGTGTATGTATAAGAGAGAGTGACAGGAGAGTGAAAGCAGCTTGAGAAACTCCTGCCAATGCCAGCTGTACTGTGCCCCTTCCTTCCACACAAGGATGGATTCCAGCTTGTTCTCAAGTTGGGAAGAGTCTTCTTCAGCCCTTTAGTACGTCAGCGGTAGCTGAGTGGTGGTCATGACTGGGAAGGGAGGAAGCAGGAGCCTGCCCTCGTCAGCTGTCTGCTCCCCCAGCAGGAGAAGCCTCCTGTGTACAGCAGGAGAAGGGCCGTTTTGATCAGGCTTGTAGGAGCCTGCGAGCTCTGATCGCAGCATCTTGGAAAGCAAGCCCGCAGAGCTGTGGGGCCTGCAGGAGGGTATACCGTGTGTGTGTGAGGGGCATGTGTTTTCAGTGAGCTCAGATGCCTTCCATCGTGGTCAGAGTCACAGCTGAAAGGGAAGTTCTCCAGGCCCTCGAGGGTTGGTCGTGGGTGCCAACTGGGAGCCTTAAGTGTGTTTTGCTGGGCTGAGAGCTGGCTCCTGGTCTGGGCGGGTGGAGCAGGCCTTGCTTCCCGTTCTCCTGCCTTACGCCCCCAGGATCATCGCTGCTGTATGCCTTACACCCCCATCTGCATCGCCAAAGCTGTGAAGAACTCAGCAGAGTCGGAAGGCATGAGGCGGGCTCACGTGAGTACAGCTGCCAGTGCGGAAGGCGGGATGGGAGAGGTCAGAAGGCCCGGCTCCCTTGGGAGCTGCATGAGCTGTGCCGAGAGTAAGGTCAGCGCCTCCTCAAGCAATGATCTTCCTGGCTTCCCAGAGTCAGTGAGAGAATGAAGTAACGTATTTAATGGGGAGCCGAGGTGGAGGTGGCCACTACTGTAATCCCAGCTTCTGAGAAGCTGAGGCAGGAGGATCCCAAGCTTGAGGCCAGCCCGGACAATGTAATAAAATTCTGCCTCAAAAAACAAAACAAAATTTAAAAAATCCAAAAACTTTGTGGTTTAAATCTTTACAAAGTATATAGCATGAAAACAGAAAAAGTCTTTGATGATATAGAGCAGGGGGTCCTCAACCCCTGGAACACAGACTGGCGCCATCTGTGGCCTGCTAGGAACCAGCCATGGGAGAGTGGTGGGCAGGCTTCGTCTGTACCTGCAGCCAGTCTCCACGGCTCCCACTGCTGCCTGAGCTCTGCGTCTGGTCAGAGCAGCGCAGCATTGGATTCTCGCAGCAGCATAACCCTGCTGTGAAGTGTGCATGCCAGGGCTGTAGGTTTTCCACTCCTCCAGTCATCCTGGAATCATCCTTCCCTCTCTAACCCTGTCCGTGGAAACTCTTCCATGAAACCAGGCCCCAGCACCAAGATGTCTGGAGACTACTGCTATAGAGGAAGAGAATGTGGTGATGATGAAAACTGAAAGGGCCAGGCCGTGTTTCCTGGCAAAGGATGAGTCTAGAAAGGCCAGGGACTAGAGCCGGCTTCTGATGGTAGCTGGCCTCTGCTGGCCTCCACAGGGCAGGAGCAGCTCACCTGGCCCGTGCTCCTGCTCTTCCTGGCTGTGCCGTCACTGCTCACTGGCCGAGGGCCCTCTCTTTGACAACAGGGTTGCCATGTTCACATCCAGACAGTGTCCACAAGTGAGGCTCTGGTTGCTGATGGTTTGTGGCCCTGTTGGTGCAGCGCTTTCAGGATTGCTGTGGGGCTGGCCTCTGAAACTGTTCACATAGCTTTCAGTAATAACTTAGAAAGGTCTCATTTGTTTGTTTGAGACTAGGTCTTGTTATGTGGTACAGGTTGGCCTTGAACTCGTGTCTCTTTTTTAAGCAGATTAAAGATGCTGTTGCCCTCTGTGAACTCTTCAACTGGTTGGAGAAAGAGGTTGGTTTTTAAGCCTTCACTGAACACACGGATAGAACTTACTCTAAAACATTTGCACGTAGGATTGCAACTATGGCCTCCTCCGGGCTCTGCTGCCCTTCAGTCACTCCATGATCTGATTTTAATGCTTCCCGATGGTAGTTCTTCCTATAACTTTGGTACGCCTACATATATTTAAAAATTCTTTAATTATAGGAAATACCATAGTAGCAAGAGGAACAAAGACCTTTCTTAACAGTGGAACCTTTTTGGGTTCAGGAGTTCTCACTTTGTGGAATTTTATTGCAAAGAAAAATGACCCTTAAAACATTATTATTGGCAAGCTGATTGTACTTGAAGAAGGGGACCTGTGAGTACATTTTGAACTTTAAGCCACAATTAAAAAAATTTTTTTTGGGCCGGGGAGATGGCTCAATAGAATAAGTACTTCCCCGCAAGCGCAAGGGTCTGAGTTCAATCCCCGGTTCTGGGAAAAAAAAAAAAAATTATTCTTTTGATACAGGGTCTCACTATGCAGCTTAGACTTGTGATCCTCCTGTTTCAGCCTCCCCAATGCTGGGATTATAGGTGTGTGCCACTGTGACTGGTTTTGGTGGCTGGCTGAGCATGCCCCAGGTTTTGGGGCCAGCATGGCACGTAGTACTGGGGATCGAACCCAGGTCCTTGCGCTTGCCAGGCAGTCACTTAGGCCACCAAGCTATCTCCCTGGCCCCATAAACCTTTTTATGTTGAGTTGATTCTTGGCCACTTATGTTTTGCCTCTTCATTCCTGTAGCTGACAAGAGGGTTATATTTTTGTGTGGTTACTAAGCAGTCTTGTGTTCCCTTTAAATGTTTTATGCATTCTTTTATTGGAAAGAGGAATGATCATCCTTGTTCCACTGGTGTTAACAACTGTCCCCTCATATTTCCTTCTGACTTGTTTACCCATAGAAATAATTTTTCAAAACGTAACTTTTATGTCTCTCAGTGTTTCAAATATGATTTTGTGTTTTATTTACATGGGCTCATGATGTGAGCATGTTCCGTGTGTTGGAGGCCTTCAGAAAGGATTCAAGTGGAGGCTATGTCTGATGGCTAGGCTGGCCGGCTTGTGTGTTCCTTCTGTTTTTGACTTTTTTTTGGTTAGTAATCTGCAAGAATATCTTTGTATTTATCCTTTTTATTTTTTTAGGATAATTTTCTTAAGATGATTTCCTAAGAGGTGATAGTTTCAAATTTTTAAACTTAGATGGATTGTTTGGGAGGTTTGAGCATATAGAACTGCAACAAAAAGATCAAGTGAAAGTTAAAAAATAGAAAATAGCTTTGATGAGAGCCTTTGAAAGTTCCCTCCTCGTTAAAGAGGAAACCTAAGCCGCCTCCCCTAGGCTGCAAGTCGGATATGCGGATGGAGGAGAAGGAGGCTTCTCATGTATTCCTTCTGTCACGGGTGGGACACACGAGTTAGTCTTACGAGATGACTGATAAGCTCTTTCCTTGAAGGTTCCCAAAGGTGGTGTGACCGAGATTTCAGCTGCTGACAAAGCAGAAGAGTATCGCAGGTAGGCAGCTGGGGTGGAGACCCAGGGACCTCACATCACGTCGATTTCTTTGTGAATAAAGGGAGTTGGGAGGGTGCTGATTCTCAGTGCAGTCAGGACCTTTAATCTGTGCCGTTCTGTGTGTATCCGTTCCAGGCAGCAGGCTGACTTTGTGGATCTGAGCTTCCCCACCATTTCCAGCGCAGGACCCAACGGCGCCGTCATTCACTACGCGTAAGGCCTGCGGAGGGCATGCGCCTGCCTGGTCTGCTGCTGCTTCTGCATGGGAGCCTGAGTGGGGGAGAGACAATATTTTACCGGAGGCTCTGTGCCCACTCTGTGTGTTTGTTGGCATTGTAAAATCAGACCTCCCAGACCTTTTTTTTTCCCCTTTTCTCTTTTGAGAAGGTCTCATGTAGTTCAGGCTGGCCTTGAATTCGCTCTGTAGCCCAGGCTGTCCTCAGATTTACAGCATTCCTCTTATCTCAGCTGCCTGAGTGCTGGGGTTATAGGCATGCTCCACTGTGCCTGGCTAATTGCTTTTTCTGTATTCCCCAATCCTTTCTTTTGGGAGTTCCCTCCTAGGCTCAGGGTGGCGTTTTCTACAACATAGTTTAATGCTTCTTCTTTCATCTCTGAGGCTTCAGAAACTCTCAGTAGCATTTGCATCCCGATGACAGACTCTTCCAGTGTTTTCTTTCCTGGGAATAGCGGCTACCTGATGTACCAGTCCATGCCTCTTTTAAGCACTGTCCCCTCCATTCCAAGGGCTCAGCGCTAGGTGTGGGGCGCCTTATTTTGGGTAGAGCTTCCTTTAGCTGTGAGCCCATCAGGGCCTTGAGGTGCTTAGGTCTGGCAGGCAGATCTGCCTGTGGAGGTGCAGGCATGGTAATGAGGTGTGGCCTTTGGCTTCGCTTCAGCTTTGTCACACTCACATGCCCCACTTTGTATTAGGACTCTGGGGCTCTGCATCTCCTCATCTGTGGTCTGTACTACCAGGGAAAGACTTTGTCTCTCTGGCTGTCCTTAGGCATGATTTCCCCCATTTAAAATAATTGCCTTCAGTGTTTTTAGACTTAGAGCAGATTTTGAAGCTTTATGTGGGACATAGTCAACATGTGACAGTACAGTTCTCTCACATTGATGCCTCTGTTCCACTATAAAATATCAAAGAGACTTTAGCTTAACTTAGATCATGAATTTGTTCCTAGGATGCTATCCTAGAATTTTTCATATGATTAAAGCTCTAAAAATTTTCTAAGCAAGGGGCCAGTAATGGGCTTCTCCTTTGGTGTTTCTTCATCGCAGCTGTTAGAAGCAGGGTGCTGGAGGCTGAGCTGTGTGTGGTTTCTTTGTAGCTGTTCAGTTTTGTGCCCACCAGCCTACAAGATATTGCTGGGGACGTGGGTGGAACCCGCAGGGCAGAGATGCCTCTGGAACGTGTCGTGCAGCACACCAGTGATATGGAGAAAGTGGGGAAAGTGGATGACTTCAAAAGAAAAAAACTCATGTTCATTTGAAAAAGTGCTCAGTGTAAGAGTATGGTAGTCCTGCCTGTTGTGCCTGCATGGCTGGTGGGATCAGGTGTGAGCGGTGAGGCGCTTGACCAGAGGCTAAGGCAGGAGGGCCTCGGATCTCCAGAGCCTGTGTAGTGAGACTGAGCTGATTTTGGCTGCTCCTGTCCCATTCCAGGATGCTGGGATGGCCCTGTTGCTTCAGTGAATTCTCATTTTCTTTCTTTCTTTTTTTTTTTTTTTTAAATTTTCATTTTCTTGACATCTATAGTTACTTCTTTGTTTTTGTTTTTTTTTTTTTTGCGGAACCAGGGATTGAACTCAGGCCCTTGTGCTTGCCAGGGAAGCGCTTATTCCACTGAGCCATCTCCCCGGCCCTATAGTTACTTCTTGAACAGGTATTTTGTTCCACCAACAGGATAGACATATAAAGGGTTGTACTATTTTTCCTTCTCTGCGTGCTTTCTTTAGTCAGGGAGATCGGTTGACAAAGCCTCTGAATAGTAGATGTGCAGTACTACATGGAACAATTCATGTGTTGGGTAACTTTAATTTTTTATTTTGATGTAATTTCAGACTTAAATAAGTTTCAAGAGCCCAAAATTCTTGTATGCGCTCCTCTCAGATTCATTAAATGTGTATGTTTCTGGAATAATTAATTTTTAATTAACTTTCTTAGGCCGGTCCCTGAGACGAACAGGACCCTGTCCCTGGAAGAGGTGTACCTCATTGACTCAGGCGCTCAGTACAAGTAAGTGGACCTGGCTGCTGTCGCGCTGACGCAATTCCAGGCGGATGAGTGAGCTGGCTGGCCCCTGGCCGAGTGACAGCTGCTGGTTGCATTCCACACTGGCCACTGATAGAGTTGTTTCTCTTGTCCTTTTTCTCACCCCTAGTTGAAATAGCCCCGTTGTGACTCTGTGCCCATGAAAGACTGACTGATGGAAGTTTTTAGACTTGGCAGGAAGTTGTTAAAGTACTAACTAAATGTCTGTGAAATACAGTGAGCTGCGGGGCCTTTGGAAGGTGTTCTGTGCCAGCCCGTAAAGCTGCCTGCCGGCTCCCTTCCATGCACACAGCTGCCCCAGGGCCTTGGGAGGGCAGCATTAACCTCGCCTGGGTGACTGAGCGCCGAGGGCCACCCCTAGAATCTGAGCTTCCTTCAGGTTGTGTTACTTTTGCAGTCATCCACTCTAACAGTTGCTCAGAGGTGAGCGAAGATTTGACTGCATCTTAGGAATGTGCCTGAGCAGGAGAGGGGACAGAAGCCGTCTGCACTGAGAGTGGGAGCCAGGCTCTGAGTAGCCTGTTCCTGCTGCAGCCGGTGCTGGGCTCAGAGGGCACCCGCTTAGGGAGCCTGGCCAGCACCTAGTACCTGCAGCCAGCCTGGGGCCCTGTGGGCAGCATCCACCGGAGCTAAGGGTTCTGGGGTCACTTTTGCATGGTGTTCTGGTGTAAAGTTCTGGATTTAGCAGGGTTCTGAAAGTTGTTTTTTCTGTGTGGGGAATGTGGGTAAGGGTGTGTTAAGCGTCCTGGTGCTTTTATTGTCTTTGTCCATCAACCATCTTGCATTCCTAATTAAAAGAAACAGGTGTTGGCCCCTGTCTCCCGCTCTGGGCTTCATGTGCTTTGTTATCCTTGTCTCCTTTGTAGCATGGTGACGCTGTTTCCCTGAAGAGTCTCCATTGGAGACCGAGATTGTGTGGCAAGGCCTTGTCATTCCTCCTTTATCAAAACATTTCTGCACTCGCCTTTTGCCTCATTTTTTATAACAGCTTTATATGTAGCCTAAAAGTCACTCTAATATAAAATTAATATTTTTGTACATGCATGGAGTTGTGAAACCACCACAGTTAATTTTAGAGATATTGCCTGACCCTCAAGGAAGTGTCATGCCCAGTGTCACTTAGCCCCCTTTCAGAACCGCTAGAGAACTCTGCTTTCCTTTCTGTGTCTGGATATACCTTTTCCAGATACTTCATAGAAGTGGAATAGTGTGATACGGGGTGGCTGGCTTCTGGCTTCTTGCATTTAGCATAGCATTTCCAGAGTTCCCCACGCTTTAGTGTGCATCCGTATCCTTTACATGGCTCAGCACTTTTCCATTGTATGTTTATGCCATGTTTCGTTATCCACCCGTGAGTTTTCTCCATGAATGTATTGAACAGTGATGTATACATTTGCTTTCAGGTTGTGCGCTTGCGTTCTCTCTCTCTCTCTCTCTCTCTCTCTCTCTCTCTCTCTCTCTCTCTCTCAATCTCTCTCTGTTGTCTATCTTAAATTTTATTTATTTTTATCAAAATTGTACTTGTCCATAGTTATTTTTTCATTTTTTAACTGTGTTAGCTGTTTGCCTTTCTATACGTAGGAGTGGAATTGCTAGCTCATGGTAATTGTACATTTAATTTTTTAAGGCAGAACAAACTGTTTTCCCAAGTGGCTGCTTCATTTGCATGCCCAGCAGGTATGCAGGGTGCTTCACATTTCTCCACACATTCACCTGTCTCCTACTTGAGGAAAAACTTACTTTGTGTGTGTGTGTTTTTTTTTTTTTTGGTGGAACTGGGGATTGAACTCAGGCCCTTGCGCTTGCCAGGCAAGCGCGTATTCTACTGAGCCATTGGCCCATGAAAAAACTTACATTGAACCCTAACTTGTTCTTTTTTATTTTTGAAAGGGATGGAACCACGGATGTGACACGGACCATGCATTTTGGGAGCCCTACAGCCTATGAGAAGGTAAGGCAGGGGCAGATACTCAGGGGATCCTTTCTGCTTTCTTAAGAAGAACTTGGGTTTTCTGAGAAGGGATTGTGTATGTGAATGAAGGCTACACATGGAATAGTAATTCCACTGACTTTTGTGGAGCTAGCCTCATCTGCTTTCTGATTTCCATTCAGTGAGTCACTGGAGGGAATACCAGTGAGCTCTGAGTGACAGTGTCTGTCTGAGGGCGCTCCTTCAGGAACTTATCCTAGGAAGGGGCCTGCAGTGTGCACATTGCCATCCTGGTGCCTGGTGTCTGTTTGTAGGGCCCAGCACCTTAGAAGACCTTGGGCTTCAGGTCCAGTGTCCCTTTGAGGTGACTCTTTGCGGTGGAAGGAACCCCAGGCAAGACCGAGGAGTGTGGATTTCTGCCTCTTCTCCTTCCTGGCAAGCCACTGACCTCCCAAGAAGCATCCTGTGGCCAGGCAGTGAGGCTGACCCGTGAGGACAATGTGGTAGTGGGGAACTGGAATGTGGAAGCCGGCTGCTTGGCTGTGAGGTCAGATCCTGGCACCTAGGAGGTGTGTGACCCTACCCGCCACTTGGTCCTCTGGGAGTGCAGACAGCAGTGGCACCTCCATCGTGAGCAGTGGGTTGACGCACTGCACCTGGTCCTGTACTGTTGAGCTCACCTCTGTTTGGACTATATTTCTTGGTCCAGGGTTCCCACATTGCAGGGAATATCAGAACGTTTATTGTGTAGTTAACTTCTGTATGGTCATGTTTTTGACCGAGCTCTTTTATAACTAAGGTTTTCTGGGAAGTTCCATAGTCAGAATTTTTATCTATAAGATTCTTTTTTCTTTTCACTCTGATTTTCTTTGTGGTAATGCTACAAACTTTTAACAGGCAAGGTTTTCTGAACTATCAGAAAACTACAGGATTAAAGTCTGTTCCCTGCTGCAATGTGCCCCCTGGGTTTTCTTTGGCAGGAATGCTTCACATATGTCCTCAAGGGCCACATAGCTGTGAGCGCAGCCATTTTCCCGACTGGTACCAAAGGTAGGTGGTTCCTTCTGCCATGTGGCAGGCTGTTTGTCTTGTTCAGGAGGCGAACATGTCTAAGTGTTAGTGGGACACCATGTCCTTTCCTTTGCTGGGCCAGTCTCTGGCCCATGTCAGCCCCAGGAGCATAGGGGCTGCATGAGTGAGTTTCCTGGATTCCCTTGACTGGGCTCAGAGGACTCCCAGGGAGCCAGGCCTAGCAGTGGCACTTTTGACTACTTAGGAACTGGGCAGCACATGCAGGTGGCTGGCAGGAGCAGGCCAGCCAAGCCTCAGGACTGACGGGAAGTTGGGTCAGCCTCCTGCCTGCCCTTCGGCTTTGGAGCAGCACCTCCTCCGATGAGCCTTGTGTAACTTGAGATCTGACTCTGAAGACGAGTGGACGGGGCAGTGGACCGTGTATGTGTTGCGTGGCTGTGCGCTCATTTCCCAAGCCTCCTGGCTGCTTCTAATTTGATGAGTCTCAAGTATGCAGTGATGAAACTTCAGGGTCGCAGAGCTAGGACAGAAACGTGTGTTGCCTTGTGCAGCCTCAACCAGCAGTGGGGTCTACGCCTTGCCGGCATCCGCAGTCAATGGCCTCTCCCTCCCTTCACACTGAGTTCCACCTGGCTGCCTGTGGTTGTCAGAAAGTTCTTCCCGGTGCTAGGTTGAAGGCTGAGTTCTAGTGACTTCTACCCATCGGTTTCTGTTTTGCCTTCTGGAGCCACATGGAATAAATCTAATCCCCATGGTGCTGTACAGAATTCTTGAGTAACTTTTCCTGTGTCTTTCAGGCCACCTTCTAGACTCCTTTGCCCGCTCAGCACTGTGGGATTCTGGCCTGGATTACCTGCACGGGACGGGACATGGTGTTGGGTCTTTCCTAAATGTTCATGAAGGTCCTTGTGGCATCAGTTATAAAACATTCTCTGATGAGCCCTTGGAGGCAGGCATGATTGTCACTGATGGTAGGTGTCCTTCACAAAGAGGGTGTATGACACTTTGTTTCTTATGTTTAATTATTTTAATGGAAATTGGCAATGACTTCTCTTTCCTGTCACCTTGAATTAACAATGAACTTTTATTTTTATTTTTATTTATTTATTTATTTTTTTGTATTTTAGGGAAGGGTCTGCAGAGTTCAGGATCTCACTACTAGATTGGACTCATAGTGATTCTCCTGTTTACAGCCTCCCAAGAGCTGGGATTATAGGCGGGCGCCACCATGCCCAGTCTCAGTTGCTGTCTCAGCATGCCCCAGGGGCAGGGCTGGCAAGGCATGGCAGGCCCAGGGATTGAACTCCTGGCCTCTGAGCCTGCTTGCAGGTGTTTTAAACCACTGAGCTATTTGCCTGGCCCTTTTGTTTATTTTTTGACACAGGGTCTCACTATGCAGTTTGGGCTGGTCAGTCATTTTTGTAGCCGCCAGATCAGCCTCCCTAGCACTGAGATTACAGGCGTGCACCACCACACTTGGTGTCTGTGCCTAGCAAGGCATGAGGTACTGGGGATCAAACCTGGGTCCTTGTGCTTGCCAGGCAGGTGCTTAGATGGCCAAGCTGTTTCCCAAGCCCCAATACCACTGTCAAGTTTGTTTGTTTGTTTCTTTTTTTTTTTTTTTTTCGTGGAACTGGGGATTGAACTCGGGACCTTGCCATTTGCCAGGAAGGCGCTTAAGCCGCTGAGCTATCTCCCCAGCCCTTCTGCTTTCTTAATACATTACCTTTACCCTTGTCATTGCCAAATCATTATAAATAAACTCAATGTCTGCATCACTGTGTCCTGTGCTACATAACATGATTTATTTGGCATGTCCCTGTTACTGTACTGCCTACCCTGTAGCTACGTCTCAGAGCTTCAGCGCCTGTCTCTCCATGGCTCAGGTGCCTAAGAGTGGAATGTGGGCGATTGTGGGGTCTCTGGGCTCTTACACCCTGTAGGACAGGTCTTTCACCAGTTTCCTCCTCTTTGGGGTGGGGCACTTGTCCCAGGAATCTGGCTGCTGCTTATTTGGGGATTTGTTTGTTTTAGAGCCAGGGTATTACGAAGATGGAGCTTTTGGAATTCGCATTGAGAATGTTGTCCTGGTGGTTCCTGTGAAGACCAAAGTGAGTATTTGTTTATTTTTTTAATTTTTATTTATTTATTTATTTATTTTTTTGAGAATTGTTTAAAAAGTCTGTTTCTTCCTGTGGGAAGATGGAGGTCAAGGACGTGCCATCCTGGGGCTGGGAGGGAGCTTGCTTTGCCATGTGCCAGGGACCTCACAGAAATCCCTCTGCTTTCCTGCAAAGCCAGAAAGGAGATTTTTAGTGAACTGGGGCTCCGAATTAGGACCAGGGACTCCCTGGGTGGCCCTTGCCTGAAGGGATTCAAACCTTTGAGCTTGTTGGAGGTAGCTTAGTCATGAAGTCTCTGCTTGGCCCTGGGGCTGGTTCTAGACCCTTCCAGACTCCGTGTCAGGGCAAGGTCTTGGAAGCAATCATTTCTGGGATGATTTCTGTCAGGTAGCATTTAGGAGTCCTGAGTTAGGACATGATTCAGGCCTAAGAAAGGTGCTTTACCCTCTTCTCCATTAATGTTACTGAGAGGCTTCAGTTTCAGGCAGAAGCCTTTTCTTTTTCTTTCTTTTTAGTGTTAAGGTGATAAACTTTTTTTTGGTGAAACTGGGGATTGAACTCAGGCTCTTGCAAGTGCTTATTCTACTGAGCCATCTCCCTGGCCCCTCAGAAGACTTTTCTAGAAGGTCTGTGTGTTGCTTTCCCTCTGGTGATATCAACAGAGAGTAATGAATGGTTGCAAGGGAAGTTGACCTTAGGGATTGCTGTCCGCTCATGGAAGTCACTGTTTCTCAGGGTGGCCTACTGCCTCACATCCAGAGACTCCAGTGTGCAGAAACCGTGCTTGCTGGGTGGCCTGGCGGGCAGCCCTGTTAGCCCTGATGGGCCTAGCTGGGTAAAGGCAGGCCATGCAGCTGACGTGAAAGTATGATTTGGGGGATTATGGCCCAGCAGCCCTGAGAATGGAGACCAGAGATGCCTGAAGCACAGTGGCCCCAAGCCTTGCTCCTGCATCCTCTGTGGCAGCAGACAGTAGCCTGTGGATTGGCTGCTGGAGCCTCTTGGTACCCTTGCTTGGCTGCTCCTGATGGTGCCCTCATGTACATATTAAAAGTGGTGCCCAGCTATCTACTTCTTGGCTCCCAGCTCTACCTGACTGAGGGCCACTGCTGTGGCGCAGAACCTCATGGTGGTTCATCGTGGTAAGAGGAGTAATGGCTGCTGTTTCCTTTCTTCTCCCACAGTATAATTTCAGTAACCGAGGAAGCCTGACCTTTGAACCTCTAACTTTGGTTCCGATTCAGACCAAAATGATAGATGTGGATTCTCTTACAGACAAAGAGGTAATGGGGAAGTACTATGGGTAGAAGTGTTAGTAGGGGTGTGAAGAACTACCTTTTTACATTGAGAGGCTAGACCAACTGAGTCTGGACATCAGAGGCACCGGAGGAAGGACCTAGGAGCTTCTTCTGTACTTTTGGGCCTCCTGGCGGAGGCGGTCCTGCTCTCAGCCTTGTGGGACTCCCGGGGTTGCGGGAGGAAGAGGGTGCCATTGTTTTTCTGGAGGAAATAGCTCTGTTGTCACCTGTAGCTGCACTCGGGCATGTTTAGCAAACACAAGCCATTTGTCTTCCCTGTGGAGAGGATTGTGGGGCCTTGGCCACTGCACTTGTCAGATCGTTTGCTTATGTTGCTTGAAGTGTTAGGAAATTGGAAGTGAAATCTATTTTCTGTCCAGTTTTCACACAGACCAGGAGAGAGGTGGTACTGCTGTAGTCACTCTCGGGTCGTGAAACCCTTTACAGAGCTTGGCACAGCAGTGGTCCCTACCCTATGCAGAAGCTGCAGGTCTTAAATCCTGGAGTAAAACCCCAGGCTCCAGAGATGAGGTGGGGTGGCAGGTTCGGTGACCTAGAGTAAGGCCTCAGGGATCGGCAGGTGATCAAGATTAAGGAAAAATGGGTCAGAAACTGGGCAGGGACAGTTAGTGTCGGACAGATGAAGCAGTCTCAAATCAGGAACCCAGAAGCCAGGACATACATTCCAGATGATAAGCAGGGGTCAGTAGTCCCAAAAATTCAGTTGATTGATGGGAACTAAAGCTGGAACAAGCAGGGCGTAATACTCTAGGATAGAAAGTTTTTGTTACCCATGGCAGCTGCTAGCATTGTTCCAGGATCCTTTGTGTGCCCCTTGAGGCAGGACCATGTCCTCAGTGAGGCTTACTAGGGCCTCGCTTTTGGCACTAGCAGGAGGGGGCTCTGAGGGCCTAGGAGTTTTCCTGGTGATGCTGTTGAGGGGATTCTGTCTGCTAGAAGCTTCTTTTGTTTTCTCCAGTTGATGGATGGATGACCGAGACAGCTTAGTTTTTCTCTGTGGTTGGGCACCTCTGCCTGGTCATCAATGTCCTTGGTTCAGCCCAGCCTTCCTACCCAGAGCACGCTGCAGGGCCTGCTGAGGCTGCTTTGCTCACTTGTGGACACACTGTACAGAGCTGGAGACTCAGCCTGTTAGTGGTCTGGGTCACCTGTCTGCTCAGTTTGAAGAGTCCTGTGAGCAGTCCCTTCAGCCCCTGAAAGCCTCTGGTCTTTGGGTACAGAGGAACAGCAGTGCTTACCCAGGCATGGGATCCGCACCACCTCGAGGCCCTTTGCCTCCTGGGAGTGGTGTCTCTTGTAATGACTCATGGGCACAGCAAGGAATTCTCCAGTCAGTCTTTTTGTGCTCTTGCACGCCCAAGAACACAACTTCCTATCCAGTAGCATGAAGTGCCTAGGTGGAGGGGTATTTGTCCTGTGTGTACTTTACTTTTGTAAGGAAACAGCACACATGGGTAACTAGGCAGGAGAAAGTTCTGTTAACCTCAGACTCTTTCCCACCCCATAACTTTGGAAACAGACCTAATAGATCTGCCTTACCCAGTGGTTCATTATTGTGCCTTGTGCCTTGTATAGCCAAGTTCTGGAGACATTTTGGCCAATAACTCTTTGTAAGGCAGATAAAAACTTCTTACCTTGATAATCATAATCAAGTTTCCATAGCCAATAATAGCAAGCAGTAAGAGTTAACATACTAAACAGTACTGTACCATTTATTATCTCTTTTAGTAAAGGTCCCTTTCCTGTATGCCATTTAGTAAGTCTGGGGCTTCATTGTTTTGAAGGCACAGTAATATCCCATGACAAGTTTCTGTCCATGGGGCTATTCAAATGCTGGGCCATTGCTGATCACAGTCTTTGTTTTGGGTCAGGTTTGTGTGCCATCATTTCTCACCAGATGGCAGCAGAGGACCTTGGTCAGTAATTTGGGCAACTGAAGACTGTCATGGCCTTAGGCTGTTGTTTAGTGTCCCCCCAATCAGGTTGTCTGCATATCCCTTCATACCTCCAAGCTAAAGGGTCTTTGTGTTGTCTCTATGGCCCCAGGGTTAAACCAGACTACTCCAGGGTTAAACCACCTTCACTTTTGAGCTGCTTTGCATGGCAGGTGGCTTTTCAGCAGACACACAGTGATTCTGTTTTGAACTCCCAACCTTCCCAACACCCAGCAGGGTTAGGAAGGCTCTTATCTGGGGATCAGGGCCTTGGCTGTGTCAGAGCCAATGGGGAGCCTATCCTCTTGGTTTCCCCTCAGTTCCCTGTGGGCTTGTGGGCCTGTCTTGACTCCTCAGCTGGGCTTTGGTACCTGGTCGAGACTCTTCCCTGAAGCCAGCTCTTTTTTAAGGCCACTGCCTCCATGACAGGCATGTGGCTCATTCATTACGGCCACATTATGGGCAGTATCACTCTTCTGGCCTTGCTTGAGCCAGTGTGTGCTTAGGCCCACCCTGTGGACAGGGAAAGCAGTGGCTTGTTGTCCTTTTAGCAGAACTTGCTTCATTCTAGACTTCTCCCCCCACTCATGGGAAGGAGATCCCCTTTATCTGCCACAAAACTGCTGCCATCAGGGCTGATGGATCAGCCCCTCTTCAGACACCAGGTTCCACCAGCGCCTTCTTCCTTTTAATGTCTTCATCTTCTGGTGTGGTGGTGTATCCCACCAAGGGCTGAAAATCAAGTTTACTCCACCCCCACTCTGTCCTTGACCACCAGAGGTTTGGATCATTGAGATAGCTGTATTCACAAGACTCAGCTGCGCTCCGCTAGCCCTAGTTTGTTCCACTGTCTGTGACTGTGAGGCAGAAAGCCTAGCCTGTTGGCAGGCAGCTTCTGTGCATTTGGGCTAGAGGGCTCACCACCGTGCGGAGGCTGGTCGGATGTGCCCTTGCTCTCAAAGGATCGAGGGTAAGGAGTGAGTGTGTGGGTGCGTGCAGAGCTGTGTGCTTAGCAACCCCCCCCCCCCACCTCTTGTAATGAACCGTGCGTCTGCGGTTTCCTAGGTGCAAGTGGCATTGCACTCGGGGCCAGAGCCACGGCTTGCCTACGGGGAATCTTGGTTCCTGCGTGGCTGTTGGCAGTCCGCAGCCAACAGACTTCTGGGAGGGTTTTTGCCATAAGCAGTATAGCCTGGTCTCATTTCCTCAGAGAGAAAACCCCATCCACCCCTTTTCCCGTCACAAACAGGAAAAAGGGATTTTCCTCGGAGCCCCGGCCTCGCGCTGCTGAGGTGTGCAGCTTTTGCTAACGGTGTGATGGTGAATTGGTGTTTCTTCCTCTTCTTGCAGCTGGACTGGCTCAACAGTTACCATATGACGTGCAGGGACGTGGTCGGGAAGGAGCTGCAGAAGCAGGGCCGCCAGGAAGCTCTCGAGTGGCTCCTCAGGGAGACGCAGCCCGTCTCCAGGCAGCATTAATACTTCCCTGGCTGCTTTTGTTAGTGCTCCAGGGAGAAGACAAAACACGACACACTGCTGCGTCTTTCTCTTTCCTCTGCTTTTCCCTAATTCCCTTTTTACTTTTAGACTCGGAGAAGAATTGAAAATCTTATCTTCTTTGATATTTTCTTGTAAACACTCAGTCTTTTATGATTTTTTAATTGTTGAGAATGAGCCAGGAATAAAATTACTGCATCCAAAGGAGGGTCCCCACATAGCTGAAGACTCCACCGGGGAGACCTGAGCACTCCGGCCAGTGACAGTGAACCGACAAGTGCTCCGTGACAGTCACGTTCCAGGTGCTAGTCCATCAGTCACAGTCACCTTGATGTCCGTGAGACTGTATTTATGATCGGTGAATAAAGGCGTCAAGACTCCACCATGTCTCAGCTGTCTCTTTCCTTAAGATATGGCGCTGCGGGCGTGTCAGCCAGCTCAGCTCCAGGGCTGCTGGCTTGTGTGCCCAGGGTTTTCTAGGTGGAGCCCTCCTCTACGGAGAGAACCCTGGCCTTCCTGCGTGTTTCCTAGCTCAATTGCATGTGCTTTTATTTTCTCCAGAAAAGTTAAGTGTTTTGGTATTTTTATTTCAGGTTTAAAAATTTTACTTTGTAGTAATACATGTTTGTAGCACATAATAACATTCCTCATGTGGAGTTGGTATGCACACAACACAGCTTAATTATTTTTATGCTCCCCATTTCTTTGTCCCCTTCTCTTTTGCAAAAGATCTATTTCTGTCATCTTTTATTTTGCTCTGTATATTTTGGGTTTCTCATAAAAGAAGCCATGTGATGTTTAATGAAGTGTGTTTCATTCGACATTGTGGGTTTAATGTGGATCTATTTTCCTATATTATCCTTCTTTATGTCACAGGACACTCCATTGTGGGTAGATACCACACATTCTTTATCCATGCATTTGTTGATATGCAGGCCTCTTCCAAAATTTAGCTGTTATGAATTGGACTGCAATAAATATGTGTATGGAAGTATCACTGTAATACAGTGTCTTTAACTCTTTTGATAAGATACCTAGGAGGAGGATATCTGGGTTGAATGGAATTTTTAGTTTTTTGTGGTCCATAGTAATTTCTATAATGGTTGTAGTAGTTTGTGTTTTTACCATGGAGAAAGGTTCGTTTTTCCCACAGGCTTTCCAGAATTTGCTATTATTTGATACAGTGATAACCATTCTTTATGGAGTAAGATGAATTCCCTGTGGTGTTTTAACTTGCACTATTCTAGTGGTCAGAGTTGAGTAGTTTTTCTTTTTAAAGTGTGTTTGGTACAGGACCTCGCTATGCAGCAGCTTGGACCGTGGTCTTCCTGTTTTCAGCCTCCCCAGCACTGGGATTACAGGCGTGCACCATCATGCCTGGTCTCTGCTGGCTCAGCACACCTGGGGGTGGAGCTGGCACAGCATGTGGTGCCAGGGATCAAATGCCGGTCTCAGTGCTTGCCTAAACAGGCACGTTGAATAGTTTTTTAATAGGCATTTGTGCTGTTTCTGAGAAGTGTTTGTTCATTTCAGTTGCCCATTTGTTTGAGTATTTTACTTGAAGGAGGGTTCATATAAAAACTGTGTAGTTCTTTTTATAGTCCTCTGAGGAATAACTGATGGTCTTTTGGCCTTATTTGGTAGGTTATCTCTTCACTCGGTTGTTCCTGTGCTATGCAGAAGCTTAAATTTGTTCCATTGCTCCACATGTGTGTTCTTGAGCCAGTATCATGCTGTACTTAGCACTGTGGCTCTGTAACATAACTTGAAGTTAGGGATTGCAGTGCCTACCACTTTCCTCTTGCTGCCCAGGAATGCTGTTGCAATTCTGTATCTCTTCTGGTTCCCTAAGAATTGTAGGACTGTTTTCTCCTGTTCTATGAAGAATGCTGTTGGTACTTTGCTGGAATTGTAGTAACTCTGTATCGGTTTTGGAAGTATGGCCATTTGACAGTGCTGGTTCTACCTGTCTGGGAACAGGGGGTCTCTTCCCATCTTCTGATGTCCTTTTCAAGCTCATTTTTTAAGAGTACTGTAGATGTCATTGTAGAGGCCTTTTGCTTTCATTGCTTAGGTTAATTCCTAAGTATTTAATTTTTCTTGAAGCTGTTGTAAAAGTTATTGTTTCCTAATTTCTTTTTGTGTGAGTTCATTATCGTGGTACAGGAACACTTTTTTTTTTTTTATTATTCAGGTTTCTATATTTTCTTGATTCAGGTTTGGTAATTCATGTATCAAGGGATTTATCCCTTTCTGGAGCCTCCACTTTATTGGAGTGTTGCTTGGTTGCTTTGTTGCTTGCTTCCTTGCTTCCTTGCTTCCTTGCTTTTTTCTTTCTTTCTTTCTTTCTTTCTTTCTTTCTTTCTTTCTTTCTTTCTTTCTTTCTTTCTTTCTGCATATTTAGTACAGGGTCTATAGGGTTTCACTGTGTAGATAGGACTTGTAGTAATTCTCCTGTTTTCAGCCTCCCAAGTGCTGGGATTACAGGTGCGCTCCACCACACCCAGTCTCAGTTGCCATCTTAGTGTGCCCTGGAGGCGGGGCCAGCACATCTTGACTTGGTAAGTGACTGATGTCTTGCAACACAAGTAATGCGTGATGCCAAACATCACATGATGATAACTGGGCCAGTGGTTCTCTCTCCTGCTGTGGGATTGTGGGTGAGCATCTCTCAACTGCAAGAGGTTATAGAGATCTTGTCTGCAAAGGAGGAAGAAAAAAGTGGAGAAATCCTACACTTCACATGAGATTAGAGAGATGTATAAAATGTGGGAAACTGCAAAATTTTGTAGAGAAGCACCACCCAAATAAGGTAGTAACAGTGTGAGCAATAGATCTGTTTAAGGACAATAGAATGTCACATTTCTGTGAGACCCTCAAGAGGAAACAAAAGCAAGTGTCACTGGATAGGTTCCTTCTTAAAGTTGTGTAGGAAGCTCTTTTTTGGTCCTCGTATCAGTCCAGAAGTTTATCTTTATAATCCCATGGTTAAATTATTGGAATCTCATCAAGTTAATTCCAATCTACCACTTCCCTTGCAACCCATGGTGAGAATAAAGACACTAAGGCATATTTTTAGATACAGGGAGCCAAGGGGTCCTAAGTCCAGCCATGGTGATGGCTGTCTGGAACAAAGGCCTCGACCCAGGGCAAACCCAGGGTTTATTAAGTCATAAAGGAGGTGTGGATTGAGGATGAATGACTGAGAATAATTGTAGGAAGTAGGTGAGTACTGTGAGCTGGGCTAGGTAGGAGGCCTGCATTTACCTGCAATATGCAGAAAGGATATACAGAAAAAGTATTTGCATTATACTATTGAGATAGTAAGTAGCTAATGTTTTGGGGTCTGGTGCTTTAGTTCTGTTGTGTAATCTTTCAAGTCTCAGGAAGTCATAGCCTCTATCTCGAGGCTCAATCCCAGGTGACAGCATGGAGTTTTGGCTCTTCGTCCTGTCTCAGCACAGCTCATCCTAAAGAGCAGCAGGTGTCAGTTATCAGGGAAACATGCATGCTGTCTTCAAAGACTACCACGAGCACCACGGCTAGAGCAATATGCACTGCTTGAAGTTGATTGAAAGGATAAGGAAAAGCCCTAGCCAGCTCTGTACGTATCTACATGGAAATAGGGTCAGGCACAGCCAAAATGGAGATAGCTGCTCTTCTTTCAAGGAGAGTCGCCCAGGTGGTCCTCCACAAGTGGCACAAAAAGGAAACCATTCCAGGGAAGTAGCGCGTTCGGTTCAACAATTATGGCGCAGGAAGAAGATGTTAGAGATTACAATTTAACTGAGGAGCAAAAAGCAATCAAGGCCAAGTATCCTCCAGTTATTTGGAAGTACGAATATTTGGATCACACAGCAGATGTCCAGTGAGTACAGCTGGACCTTATTCCTTTGAAGCTGCTGTTAAATAGGAAGGCTGTATGCATGGGGGGAGACTCGAGGAGGCGTTCGAGCAGTGTGCCATGCCATGTTCGCCTACTTGACCAACACTGGGACTGTGGAGCCCTCCAGACGGTGGAAGTCGAAGCCCACGGAGATGACTTGCTGTCTCTTCTGTTTGACTTTTTGGATGAATGGCTTTATAAGTTCAGTGCTGATGAATTCTTCATATCCCGGGAAGTGAAAGTACTTAGTATTGATCAAAGAAATTTCAAATTGCGCTCAATTGGGTGGGGAGAAGAATTTTCACTTTCTAAGCATCCTCAGGGAACAGAAGTTAAAGCAATAACATACTCAGCAATGCAGGTTTATAATGAAGAGAAACCAGAAGCTTTTGTGACTATTGACATTTAAGAAAGAAACGAAAGAAAGAGACAAGACTTCTATGAAGAGCTGTTTTCTTTTATCTTGAGAAGATATAATTAATTTTCTGGTATCTTTTGACAAATGGAAATTTACAGAATGGAAAATTTTAACTTAAAGTGTGGCTTTCAGAAGTAGAAAATCAGTTGGGTGTGTTGATACATGCCTGTAACCCCAGCTACGCTGAGGGCCAAGGAAAGAGGGTCAAAAGTTTGAGGCAGCCTTGGCGTCTTTGTGAGACCTTGTCTTAAAATAAAAAATCAGCACTGGGAGGGCCGGACATGATGGTGCACCCTGTAATCCCAGCACTTGGGAGACTGAGGAAGCAGCCTGTGAATTTGAGGCTGGCCTGACTACCT
>NW_004524618.1:9975354-9976591 GCF_000260255.1 Octodon degus | reverse complement strand
CAGGCCCTTGTGCTTGCCAGGGAAGTGCTTATTCCACTGAGCCATTAAGGGGCAGTTGTGGTCCCCTCTGGCTTCCTGCTTTGGTGGCAAAGGAACGGCCACAAGCCCTTCCAGTCAGATGCAAGCCCTCCAGCCTGGTGCTGGGAGAGATCACCAGTGTAAGCAGCAGTTGGGATGGAACCTGGTTTAAAAAAAGGAAAATACATTTGCTTTTCTTTCAAAAGAAAAAAAAAAGAAAAAACTTCCATTGAGCCAGTAGATAGCAGTGATTTCATTAGTGTCGCTGAAGTCCTCTACGGCTGTCACATACCAGCCATGAAGGTTTTTAAAGGTAAGCGCAGGTTCATTTTTTTTTTTTAATATTTAATATTTTGTATATCACATTATATGATTTTATATGAATATTTTTGCATTGTAGAATGAATCATCTACGATTCCATTATTTCTTGAGGGGAGATCCACTTTGATATAAAGTGCTTTGGATTATAAGCATGTTTCTGGAATGGACTGTGCTTGCAAACTAAAGTTTTACTGTACTTACCTTTTTACTAGCTTTTTGTTTCAATTGTTCTTGTTTGGCCAGGACCTTGAGAGACATCATCAGGTAGTGGGACCTTGGCTCATGAGCTTAATTCCCTCCATAATTCTGGTCACAAGTTGAACTAGACAAGAGCTGCACCAAATCTGTCAACTTTGGATCCAACCATTGAATGTAATGTGGTTCATCCAACTTGATTTGTGACCAGAATTGTGGAAAGGATTGAATTTGTGAACTTGGGAACCATTGAATTTATTTGGGCTATTTTTCTCATTGGGGTTTTTACAACTATAAATCTCCCCCTTGGGACTGTTCAATAAATCTCATAGTTCTGGTATGTTGTACAGGCATTATTGTTTGATTCTAAGAACTGATTCCTTGTTTTTTTTTCTAGGTCCACTGATTACTTAAGAATGCATTGTTTCATTTCCATACATTTGCATATTTTTTGTAGTTTTATTGCCATTGATTTCTAGTTTCATTGTGCTGTGACCTGATACATGCATGGAACAATTTTAACGTTGGCATTTTTTAAGCAATGCTTTCTTAAGTGATGGCAAACCTTTTAGTTTTCAGTGATACAGACAGCTTGCTATGATGTGCATGCCCACCACTGCTTCATGGGCTAGTATGTACTCTCTCTTTTGGGACAAATTTTGTGTGCTGATGAGGAGAGTGTGCATTTCTGTTCCTGTTGGG
>NW_004524618.1:9969051-9975114 GCF_000260255.1 Octodon degus | reverse complement strand
GCATGTGGTGCTGGGGGATCGAACCGCGGTCCCTGATGCTTTGCTAAGCTTGTTCTAAGTAGGTGCTTTAGACCACTGAGCCATCTCTCCAGCCCTGCTTCAACTCTTGATTATTTTTATTTCTGATCTTTTTGTGACAGTTGAATATTGAGGTCCTCTACTATATTGCGTTGATGATTATTGGTCTTTTATGTACAGTAGTGCTTGTTTCATGAAGTTGCATGTGCTGGTTGTGTTATCTCTTTCTGTGAAAATGTTCTCTTAGCCAATATGTAGTGACCTTGTTTGCCTCTTTGGTTCAGTTTTGGCTTGAAGTTCACTTTGTTATCAGATTCTTGTTGCATGAAATATTGTTTTCCAGCATTTGAGTATTAGTCTGAAAATTGCTTTTTTGGATTAAATGTGTTTCTTGTAGGCAGCATACTGTTGGATCCCCTTTTTTGTGCATTCTGCCAGTGTGTGTCTTTGGATTGGGTAATTGAGAGTATTTAGAGTTGTTACTGAGAGGCATTGACTTACTTGTGTCATGGCATTATTTTCTAGTTGCTGCTCTGTTGTTTTTCCCCTTGTTAGCCTTTCACCTGGCTGGTGTAGTCTCTCTATTTGGTGCTTTAGCATTAGTGGCTCCATTGTGTCTTTCTAGGAAATCCTTGAGGACTTTTTGGACTGTGAGTTTGGGTGGTCATGAATTTCTTAAAAGTGTTGTTTTCATGTAAAGACCCAATTTCTCCATTCATTTGAAAGATAGTTTTTCAGTGTATTTCACTCTAAATTGGAAGTTCTTTTCTTTTTTAAATCTTTTATTTATTTATTTGGTACAAGGTCTTGCTACGCAGTTCGATGTTCATCATTCATCTCAGCTTCCCCAACGCTGGGATTACAGGCATGCACTACCATGCCCATTTTTGGTGGCTGGCTTGGTATGGGGCTGGCATGACATGTTGTACTGGGAATTGAACCTGGGTCCTTGTGCTTGCTAGGCAGGCACTTAGACCACTGAGCTATCACCCTGGTCTGGAAGTTGTTTTCTTTCCAGCTTTAAATACTTCACTTTAGTCTTTCCTAATCTCTTAAGTTCTGTGCTGAGATATCTACTGTAATTCTAATGGATTTACCTTTATAAGTGATCTGTTGGTCTTTCATAGCTTTTGAAAAACATTCTGTCCTTGTGTTGGACTCTGGGATTTTGACTGTGATATGTGGTGGAGAAGTTATTTTCTGTTTGTGGCTACTTGGGGTTCTATATGCCTCACTTGTCTGTCAGATTCCCCATATTTTGAAAGTTTTCTGCTATTATTTCTGTAAACAAGTTTTTAGGCCATTTGTGCTGCCTTTTAATTTTTCACTTATTTTAATTATTCTTAGTTTTCTTGTATCATCTATTAGCTGCTGAATCTGTGTTTCATGTTCTTCTGTAAATTTTAAGATATCTTTGAATGGTTTGTCTTTGAAAGCATCCCCGTCTTGTGCTTCTGATATTCTGTCTTCACAGTGGTCACTTCTGCTGCCCGCTCTTTCTTTCTTTCTTTCTTTCTTTCTTTCTTTCTTTCTTTTTTTTTTTTTTTTTGAACTGGGGATTGAACTCAGGTCCTTGCGCTTGCCAGGGAAGCACTTGTTCTACTGAGCCATCTCCCTGGTCCTGCTGCTTATACTTTCAATACATATAATTTTGAATATTCTAGATTTCTGTTAATTGGTAGACTCTTGTTCTTTGTTGAACTGGTCATTCATATTTTGTATTTTTTGTTTAGGTCAACCAGCTTTTTATCAGTGTTGTCTATAAACTCACAGACTGTTTTGTGTGTTATCTGTTTAGTTATATCTTCTTTAAGGTTGCTGAGCACTTTATTGATCTGTGTTTTTAAATGTCTTATCATTTTGAGTAATTCAGCTCTGGCATATTTTTTCCCTCCTAGTTGATGCCTGTGGATTTGCTTTGGGGGAGTTGGGAGTTTTTGGAGATAGATTGTTGTCTTGGCTTCTCATGTTTTCATTGCTTTGTTTTGTTTGTGTGTATGTGTGGAGGTTTGCAGGCCAATTGTCTTAGTTACTCTTCTCTCATTGCTGAGACAAATACCTGACATTCAAAATGAAGGAAAGATAGGTTTATTTAGCTCATAGTTACTGGAGGTTTCATAGTTTAAAATAGCCTGAAGTATGTAGCAACACTTTGGAGCCTTAATCATGGGTGACCTCAATCGCAGATACCACTGCCCCACGCTACAGGGTATCGAGGAGAGGGTGGGGCACTGCCATGTCCAGCATGACTTGCTCCACACTTCCCAGAGACTGTAGCCTGAGGGAGGCAGTGCATGCTGTCTGTTTAATGGTTTGTGCCTGTCTGGCCTCACCCCTCAAAATCTGCCTTGTCCTCTGGCTCTGTCCCTCAAGCCACTCGCTGCTCCTCCTGCTGTGTCTGACCCATGACCTACATGAGGCTTTTAGGGGACAACTAGACACAAACCATAACATTCCACCCCTGAATCCTTAAAGTCTCATGTACATCCCTTTGTCCAAAAAGCATTTTAGTCCCATCTGTAAGAGTTGCCAAAGTCCCAACAGTTTCAGCATTGCAGAAGAGTCCAGGTTCCAAGTCTCCTCCAAGATCCAAGGCGAACTCTAAACTGTGAGCCCTTGTACAAATGAAAAGTTAACTACATCCAACATTTATTTTTTATTTATTTATTTTTTTGCGGAACCGAGGATTGAACTCAGGTCCTTGTGCTTGCCAGGGAAGCACTTATTACACTGAGCCATCTCCCTGGCCCATACATCCAACATTTAAAGGCACAAGATAAACATTGCCATTCCAAAATGTATACATAGGAGGATACAAATCACTGGGTCAAAACAAGTCCAAAATCCAGCAGGTCAAACATTAAGTCCCATAGTTCCATGTGGAACATCCAAAGCAATCTATGGCAGTTTGTGACCTACATGTGGCTCTGCCCCTGTGGCACTCTTGGTGGTAGTTCTCATGGATTCTCTTTTAGGCCAGTTTTGCTCCCTCTTGGCAGTTTCCCTTAGATGATCCACGTTCCTGGCTTTTCTAAACTTTTGGGGTTTCCACTGAATAGGCTTCTCATAGCTTTATACACTGCCCTCTCAGGGGCACACTGCCTGGCCTCCTGGGCCTTCTTCTGAAATCTAGGTGGAAACTTTCTTAACCTCAGAACTCCTGTATTCTGCATGTGCCTAAAACCAATGCCACGTGGATGATGCCAAGGTCTGCCGCCAGCTAGAACAGTAGCCATGCTTTCTTCTCTCTTGGCTGTAGGGATCAAGTGCCTGGATTGCTGAACACTCTGACCCTGATTCTGAGGGATAAATTCTCCATACCAGTGCTTTTCTGGAATCTGGTGTGGCCACCATCACCATTCTGCAACCTGGTGTGGCTGCCGCCTCCATTCTGGAACATGGGGTTCTGTGGATTTCTCCTCAAAGCAAAGTCTCTCACCCTTGTGATTCTGAGGCTGCAAAGGGTGAGAACCTGTCACCTCCTGTGATGCCTTCAGGACATCTTTTCTATTCTCCTGTTCCTCCTGGGCAATGGAGATCTCAGCTCTATCTTTGCAACTGATAACCTTCCTGGTGCTTTCTTTCTGGCCAAACTCACAACATTTTAAATCATTCTGCTGGGCTCTTTGCTCTTCATTCTCAACATATATTTGACTAAGAGCCCCCAACAGTAACCATGCCACTGCCTTGATATTTGACTGCTTTGAGATTTCCTTGAAAGATTAATCAGTCCTCCATGTTTAATTTCAGTCTCAGGCAAAGTCTCTGGACATGGGCAAAATTCAGACAAACTTTCTGCCAAGCCAAAACACAAATGATCTGGAGTCCAACAACCAATGCAGTCCTTCTTCCCAGCAGAAGCCGCCCCAGTCTGGTCTTTACAGGCAGCATTTCTATGTCTTTTGGTCTGAGCTCTGACCAAAGTCTTTCCTACAGAACAGCCAAAGCTGTTCCAGCACTTCTCTTGTAGGCGACATCTCCAAATGTTTCCTATCTCTTCCCATAAACCATTCCCCAAACTGGTAATTCATATGGTCAGGTTTAGCCACAGCAACGCTCTCGGCACTCTTCCTCATCTGACTCTGTGACTGGTACATCTCGTATTATATCTGTTCCTCTAGTAAAACCCTGACTAAAACAGTTGTAGTAGGAACTTCTGTTAGTGTGGAGATCTTTTTAGTTAGTATCTGTTTCTCAGAGATGCACCTCGGTGTGGCTAACAAAAGGCCTTTGCTTCTGTCCCAAGATCCAACCCCTTCCATTAATTTGGGGCGGGGGAAGGGTGCAGTGTGATTGGCCCATCACGCAGTTTACTGAGAGTGGACCAGTACTGTTAGTGATGCAAAGACTATCCAGATATTGGCATACACATAAAGAAGATCAGTAGCAACAACAGTGTTACCCTGGCAATAACAACAAAATTAGCAACAATAATAGAGTCAAGACAAACTGAATATTGTCATACTTTAAGAACTAATAAAGTGCAATCCTGTGGTGGATTGAGAACTGGTAGTCAATTTGTAACACCCAGCTGAACTGAGTCAGTGTGGTGCTGGGTGTGGGAGGCCCATCTGAGGATTGTTGCCAGCAGCATAAGTGGGAGAACTGGAGAGGAAGAAGTTTAGAGGTTGTTAGGGAGCTGGTGGTTCTGCTGGAGCTGTTGTTCTCCTGGAGCAACTGTCATGCTGGCTTTCCTGACATGAACATAGCTGTTCTCATCATCGAAGGAACTTGGGGCCATGTTGTCACTGAGAATGGCTATGGTTTACTTTGTAGGGGAGCTCTGGTCCTTCCTTTGAGTATCACTTTCTGTCTCTGGAAGGGAAGGTGATGCACTGTTCAGTGTCCTGGAGAAGCTTGTCATGCTGACTTCCCTCACATAGACTCAGCTATTTTTATAGTCAGAGGAGCTCGTAACCTCTTTGTCACTGAGGATGCTTGTGGTGCTTTTTGGGGAGTTCTAGTGCTTGAGTGTTGCTTCCTGGCTGCAGTACAGATCCTCAGTCTGCTATCACGGAGCCTTCATTCCACCTGGCATAGATGTTTTATTTTCTACTGCTGACCTTTGGGCCTTCCCAGCACAATCCATGTAACAGGTTTGCATGAGGCATTGTCATGGGCTCTAGATCTTCAGCTGGACTCATGCGGGACAATGCCATAGAATCTAGGCCCTCAAATGGAGTTTTCGAGTCTTTTTTCTTTTAATGTATGTGGTACAGGGTCTCACTAGGCAGCTCAGACTCATAGTGATCCTCCTGCTTTCAGCTTCCCCAGCACTTGGATTACAGACTTGGTGGCCAGCTTAGCATGCCCTGGCAGCATGTTGTGCTGGGGATTGAACCCCGGTCCCTGTGCTTGTCTAAGCAGGTGCTCAGTCTCCTGAGCTATTGGAGTCTTTGGGTCTTTAGTGTGTGGACAGATTTGTTGTACTCTTTTGAACTTGACTGTTCTGTGACTATTATAAAAATAATCCTATAAATTGTATTTCTTGCAAATTCTGACCACACAAACCCTTACCCATGGAAAAGAGATGTGTAATTATAGTATAATTGCAAAGTCAAATCAAAGATTGACATACAGTGGATATGTTCTAAATGTGATAACTATATATTCACTAACAAAGAATTCAGTACTAGATGGTACAGTTAAATAATCTTGTAAGGATTAATAAAACTTACACGTTGTACTAGTAAAAATGGGGTAAGGAACAGGAGACTGAAAGAAGTAAAATTTGAAAAATAAAGATGAGAAGAAGAGAAAACTAAAATAAAGGATCCTACTAAGGAATAAAAGGAAATTAATATAATTATATAGAAAAACAATAGGGGCCGGGGAGATAGCTCAGTAGGATAAGTGCTTGACTGGCAAATGCAAGGATCTGAGTTCAATCCCCGGTTCTGGAAAAAAAAAAAAGAAAAAAAGAAAAAAAGAAAAACAGTAAAATAAAGGAAAAAGGGAAAAAACCCATCAAACCCCCAAGGACCAATGGGGAACAAGTAATAATTCCAAATAAAATCCCTTTATGTTTTTGAATGAGTGGTTTTT
>NW_004524618.1:9955367-9963434 GCF_000260255.1 Octodon degus | reverse complement strand
TTCATTAACAGATTTTGGTCTTTTTTTGTTCTTTCTCATCTGCATCTTGCTTTTCTTTGCTCTTATCACAGGTGTCCCAAGCTACCATTTATACCTAAATCCTTATCTTAGGGCCTACTTTGGAACTTAAGAAAGACATTCTCTTTTGATATAGCCACTGTGATATGTTATATTTTTGCCAACTTATTGTATTCAGCGTTTAGCAAAACATTGAGTCACTATGTGTGTGAATATGAAATAGTGCTTCTAGATGACATACATGAACATGATGTGTAAATATTGGATTATTCTATACATATTCAGTAAAACTTTGGTTTGTGAGAATGATTCATTACAGAAACAAACTTGTGATCCAAAGCACTTTATATCAAAGTTAGTTTTCTCTCAAGAAATAGTGGAGGGCCAGGGAGATAGCTCAGCACCATAAACATCTGCTTGGCAAGGTCCTGAGTTTCATCCCTGGTACAAAAAAAAAAAAAAAAGAAATGGGTGATTTATTCTGCAACTCAAAAATATTTATATAAAAATCATTATAACACTAATAAAACTCGTAAGTAATAACAATGTAAAGAAAGCTAAATTAGCCCACATGTAGCATTGAAAACCTTCGTGGCTTCACTGCCACTAGTGGAATCGCTGCTATCTGTTGGCTCAGTGGAATGGTTTTCTTTTTTATACAACTTTAACAAGGAACCTATCCAGTGACACTTGCTTTTGTTCCTTTTGAGGATCTCACAGAAATGTGACATTCTGTTGTCCTAAAACAGATTTATTGCTCACAGTGCTACTGCCTTACTCGGGACCTGCTAGTTTTTTGCTTTGTTTTTGAGACTCAAACTGGTTGCTGCAATAGTATGGAACTTCTTCTCCTCTGCAGATGAGATTTCTGTAACCCCTGGCTGTTAGGGGACAACACGCACAACCCTACAGCAAGAGAGAGAAAAGCTTGGCTCAGCCGTGATCAGGTGATGTTGTGCGTCGTGTACTGCTCATATGACAATACGTCAGCATTTATTAAGTTAAGATTGGTTAGAAATGTTTTCCTGCCTTGTGGAACACTTGTAGACCAACTTACTCCCAGTCCAAGGTTTTATGGTTTTGCTGGAAGAATCTTCTTGGCCTTTTTTTTTTTCCTAGTCCCAGCACATTAGATATTTTAGTCTAGTGTCTTCTGGCATCAGAAGTTTCTGATGAAAAATGTTCAGATAATCTTATTGAAGACCTTTGTATTTTATAAATCACTTATTTTGAACTGTCTTCAGGAGTCATTGTTTTGGACTTTTGAACACTTGATTATAAGTCTATGTGAACTCCTGTAAGTTAACTCCTGTAAGTTAACCTTTCTGGCTTTTTTTGAGCCTCTTGTATTTATATATACACATCTTTCATCTAATTTTGAAATTTCCTTATTTCTTCACATATTCCCTCTCTCTTTTTCTGTCTTTCCCTAATGGGATTGTCACATGTGAATGTTGATCTCCTGGGTGGTATTCCAAAAGTTCCCTAGGCTGTGTTTAATTTTATTTATTCTTTTTTTTTTTCTTTCTATCCCTCACACTCAATGATTTTTTTTTGTTGTTGTTGTTTTATATTCAAGTTTGCCTTTGCATTTTTCTGTCTGCTCAAATCTGCCTTTGAATTCTTCTCATGACCATTTCATTTCAGTTACTATTTTTTTCAGGTTCAGAATTTCCTCTGGTTCATTTTTAGGTTTAACCCATATAGATTTCCATTTTCCTTGTATTAGTCTGCTTTTCTCTTAATGAATACAACACCTGACACCTACAACTGAAAGGAGAAAAGGTTTAATTTATTTCACTTTTGGCTTCAGGAGATTCAATCAATAACTGGCTGGCCCCAGTGCATACACCTCATGGAAGAAAGGCGAGGTGCTTAGTGGCTTTAGTGGCCAGGAAGCAGAACCGTGCCAGAGAGGAATGGGCTAGGAGCCTTATATGGTCCTGAAGGCCATGCCTCTCTGATCTGCCCCTGCATGGGCATTTCTTAATCCAATGAAGTTGACATAATCAAGATGAACAGTCGTATTGTTCAAATAGTATTTCTATTCAACTTCATTTTGTTCATGCACATCTTTCTTTAGTTGCTGGGCTTGGGTCTGGGGAGATGGCTCAGTAGAATAAGCTCTTGCCTGTCAAGCAAGCACCAGGGCCTGAGTTCAATCTCCAGTTCTGCCAAAAAACAAAACAAAACAGACCAAACAAAACAAAAACAGTAACAAAAGCAAACAAAAAACAAAACAAAACAAAACCAGAATTAGCTGCTGGGCTAATTTTAAGGATAGTTATTTTAAACTCATTATCTAGTAGTTCTGCTATTAACAGTTTTGGGGATAGTTTCTGTTGATACATTTTTTTTCCCATTGAATGGATCATACTTTCCTGTTTCTTTGCATACTTTATTTTTTGTTGTTGTCGAAAATTAGACGTTCAAATTAAATAATATGTTCATTTCACAAATCAGATTCTCCCCTTTCCCAAGGATGGGCTTTCCTGTGTTCCAGAAGTCAGCCTGAAGAGGCAGCTGGAGGCTGCTGAGATCTTTTCTCAGCTGGAGTCTTTTCCTAGGCATTTCCCTCTCTGTGCAGCTTAAAAAAAAAAAGAAAAAAATTTATATCCTACTCTTTAACATCTGGCTCCTCAAAAGGGAAGAAGAAAAATGAAAAGGGGTTCAGGGTTACTGGCTCTTTAAGTCTTCTGGAAGTCATTTCAGCCAGGAGAGAGGAGAATTTCCAACCAAGGGAGTAATCATAGCTGCCCATCTCTGCTCCTCTGTGCAGAAGAAGCCATCAGCAATCAGAGCACACATCCCAAGGATTCGGAGAGCAAGGTCTTCTTAGCCTTCTCCAGTTTGGTCAGTCTCTGAAGGTTGCTCCAGGAATGTGTGTGTACAGTGGTCTGCCAAGGGTCTGGGGGTGGGATGAGAGTAGCTGTTGCTGTGCTAAGAGCTGAAATTGAACAAAATTAGCCTCGCTTTGCCTTGCTTGCCTTCCCCTGGAAGCTGCAAGCTCCAGGATCTTCTGCAGGCTCCAGGATCCCCAAATCGTTGTGTGAGACAGATTCTGCTAGGGCAGTTGCTTACTAGGTGAAGACAGCGATTCTTGTTGCTTCCTACTCAGCCACCTTCCCAGACTCCTCTCGCTCATTAAATCCTAGATCACATTTTAGGAATAAACATAATCACACTTTGACCATTCATGAAAATATGGTTGGCAGTATTCATTATTTCTTCCAATTAGGGGAGCAGAAAATGAACCAATCTATATTTACCATTCAGAACCGAAGTGGCAGCAAAGAAAATTTTACCAGCAGCATCAACCTAAATTGACAGTATAACTAAAAATAAACTTGCCAACATGTTTTGCTTTTTAAACACCAGAATCCTTCACTCCAGCCTGCTATATAGTAGGAAGAATAATATACTCCTGCATCCCAGATTTGTCCTGAAGTAGGAAAAGCATAGAAGCAAGGCCTCTCCATTACAGCTTATGTTTTTATCTCCAAAGACCAAGTCTTGAATGTCTTCTGTCTCTACTTGCTCACATTTCTAATAGGTGCTATGGGGTTGGACTTCAGAGAGAAAGCTTTCCCAAAGGACACAACATATTAATTAGGTTTTTCATCTGTCACCCCTCTGCAAGCCAGAAGGCCTCCCCTTGGGACTCAGGCTGTCATCTCTGCTGATATCCTGAAAGCTTCCCCTCCAAGGAAACAGGAGCCATGAATTGTGGTTGATCTGCATTTGAGCCAGAGCATAACTCAAGTGTGATGGTGGCAAATCTATTGTTAGTTCATCGGGCTGTTAAGCTTGTCCCTTCCCAAGGCAGCCTCTGAGCAGTTTGACTTAATTGACTCCAGCCTGAGAAGCTAAGTCCACAGAGGCCAGGTGCACTGTATTTGTATTAGTAAGTCTGAGGATGTACATGAGGCAAGGTGGTCCCATCCAGGCTGAGGACAAGAACAAACCAGTGTGTCAAAGATCAGAGGAAGATGGTGAGAGAAAAATGTGGATCAAAAGAATCATTCTTCCTCACTTTTAAATAATAAAAGTAATATTGAGTGGAAAAATGCATTATGCTAAATTATAGACCAGCTAAGAACGTGATCTCATTTATGGCTGCTCACTTTATTCCCTAGAGGAGTTTTACCTATGATAGACTCCAGCGAGGGTACAGGTGCAGGGCCCCTGCAGTGAACTCCTGAGTGGATGGATGGCTGCTAGGTGTTTTGCTCACCCTTGTCCTTTGATGCTTGTACTGTAGGGAGGAGCTTGCTCCATTGTCTTAGTCACTTTTCTCTTGTTGCTGAAACAAAATACTCAACATCCAAGTTATAAAAGGAAATATTTATTTAGCTCACAGTTTGTGGAGGTTTCAGTGCATAATCGGCAGGCTCCAATGTAGGGTGGCATGGCCAAGAGGCAACAGTTCAAGGCAGCAGAAGACAGCAAAGCAACAAGAGCAAAGGGGGACAGGAGAGCAAACCTCCTTTCCGCCCTAATATTTATGCAGGCTACCTGCCCACACCATCTCTGTGCCTTCCTCTTGCACAGGTGTAGGATGTTCATAAAGTAAGGACCTTGGTCCCCTGCTGTCACTTAATTAAGACTTCTCAAGTTGACACAATGTATGAACCATAACAATCCACCCCTCGTCAACTTGGCAACCAGACACATTTCTTTAAACTACTTTGAGATACAAAGACATGCTTATTCTTGTTATTTCACAACTTGAATATTATGTATAACACAGGTTTAACAATCCTTAAGAACCAATATTAATCTTATCAACATTATATTACATTAGAACTATAGCATTCTACTCCTGGCCCCCAAGACTCATGCACATCCCTTTATGCAAAGGGCATTATGTCCATCTCTAAGAGTTGTCAAAGTCCTAACGGTTTCAGCATTGCTGAAAAGTCTGAGTCCCAAGTCTCCTCTGAGATGTAAGGCAAACTCTTAACTGCGAGCCCCTGTACAAATGAAAAGTGAAACACTTCCAACATTCAGTGGCACAATATAAACATTTTAATTCCAAAGGTTATAAACAGGGATACAAAGGATTGAGACCAAAGCAAATCCAAAACCCAGCAGGGCAAATACTAATTTCTGTAGTTTAATGTGCATCATTTGGGGAAATTTGTGGCAAGTTGTGAGCTCCAAAGGGCTTTGATGGCTCCACCCCTAGACCGCTTCTGGTGGTTGTAGCTTCCATGGCTGTAGGGGTTGAATGTCTGGATCATGGGTACTCTGAATCCAATTATGAGGGGCAGATTATAACAGCACCAATGTGGATCCTGGTGGGGCTGCCACTGCCATTCTGGGGCATGACACTCTATGGTTTTCTTCTCAAAGAAAACTCTTTCACCTTTGCAGTTGTGAGGCAGCAAAGAGTGAGACTTGCTGTGGCTCATGGTGTCCTCAGGCCATCTTTTTTTTATTCTCTTCTTTCACTTCAGCAACAAAACCTCTGTTACATCTTTGCAGTCCACAGCTTTATTGGAGCTTCCCTTTGGCCAAACTCCAACATTTTAAATCATTCTGTGGGCTCTTTACTCTTGATTCTCAACATAAATCTGGCAAAAAGCCCCCAACAATAACCATACCACCACCTCAATATATGACTGACTTGAAGATTCTTTTGCCAGATTAATGAATCCACCACCCTTAATCTCAGTCTTAGGCAGTGTCTCTGGACATGAGGAAAATACAGACAAACTTTCTGCCAAGCCATAACACATATCACCTGAAGTCCAACAACAAATGCAGTCCATCCCATCTGAAACTTCTGAATCTGGTCTTTACTGGCAGGATTTCTATCAGCTTTCTGGTCTTCTGAGCTTTGACTACACTCTCCCATACAGAGCAGCATGAGGCTTTCCAGTGTTACTCTTTTGGGAGACATCTCCAAACCTCTCCAAACTCTTCCCACAAGCCATTCCCAAAGGCTCCTGAACCACATGGTCAGGTACCTTCACAGCAATGACCCCACTTCTAGTACCAAATTCTGTTACTTTTATCTTGCTGCTGAGACAACACCCAATTAAAGAGGGGAAAATTTATTTGTGGAGATTTTAGTCCATAATCAGGCTCCAAGGCAGGGGGCAGCAGTTCATATAAGGTTGAGGGAAACAGCAAAAAAGAGCAAAAGAAGAGGGGAGAGCAAGCCTCCTTCTCTCCATACCATCTCTGTGCCTTTCTCTTGCACAGGCACAGAATGTTTAAGTTAGGATCCTGGCCTCCTGCTGAGTCATTTTGTTAACCTTCTGATTTTTCAAGTTGACACAGTGTATCAACCATAACACCCACTCTTGGAGTTCCTGAACTTCTGTGTGGGCATGTCAGGGCCAGAGGCTATGCTCACTGCCATTGCTGAGGAGTGCCTGTAGAGCACACTCCAGGAGCTAGACCGCTAAGCATTCTTGGCTGATGGTCATTGGCAGAAGTGCAGCCCTGTCCCGCCCCACAGTTTGCCTATTCATGCCCTTCCCTACCCTCGGATGATATGTACTCAGCTGCTTCCCAATAAAATGGATCTGTGCCATCAGCCTGGTCCTCGGAGTCTTCCTTCTCCGTCGGTAGCTCACCACAAATGGTGCCCAAACAGGGAGCTTCCACTGACTTGATGGTGTGGTGAGTACCCCCCCCCCCCCCCGGCCCCCCGCCCATATCTTGGGCCCCGCGCTTTGCAAGGAGCAGCAGCCACAGGCCCGGGCTCTTGCTGCTCTGTTGCAAGCTAGACACTGTGAGGTTCCTTATTGTATGCTATGAGTGTAGTGGGACCTACACCTTCCCTTCAACCCATGGCTGGCCACTGCTTTGCTATGGGATCCAAACACCTGGACCATCCTACTCAAGCGGGTACAAACCACAGAGCACCGTGAAGGTCGCTCATTCCCTATTAGGCTCACGCACACCCTTCTCACCATTTGCACTTGCCTCACAGTTTCTGAATTGTCAGGGGAAGGAACCGCGGAGTCCCCCTTCCTCGCCTCTAAAGAAAGAAGCGAACCTGAGAGTGATGTAAACTCCCTTGATCAATTAGAACAAGACCTACAGACGGCCTGTGGTGACCCTTCAGCCCCCGCTGCTCTACTCTACCCTGACCCTCAAAGGCGACTAACAAAGAACAAAAGCAGGCTGTGGCCACTTCCTCCTTCTCGGAGGAGAGATGCTGCCACTTCCTCCTTCAGCTTGCCTGGTTGGGCCCTCGGGAAAACCGCCGAAGTGTGATCTCGGCACTCCCCTGAGCGACCAAGCAGAGTCATCGCCTTGTACTATTGCCCTGCCATCCGGTGGTGACCCTGGAGAGCCTTGGGCGGCCTTCAAACACAGCCCCTCGGGAACCCAAAAGAGGACAGAGCTTCCTCCCCAGCCCTGGCAGCAGCATTACAGGCAATTATGCAATACCTGGGATTGGGCGCAGGAAAATTGGAAGGATTGGATACAAGAAACCCTAGGCCTATATCCTGTTAATTTGCAACAAACTCCCCAGCGTCCTCTTACATGGTACCCACACGAACATGGTACACTAAAAAGATTGAGGGACGCTGTTAAGGAAGATGGCTTACAAAGCTCTTTTTTTCGCTCAACAACTGCTCGAGACTCTTAGCATGAACCTTAACTGCCCTACAGACTGGAAACAGCTAGCACGAGCAGTCTTCATCAGCAGCGCCCATTTAGAATGGGCAGCACCCTTCCGTGATGAGCGCGAACAGCAGGCGCTACGTCATCAAGAGGCTGGGGTGTTATTAAATTTTGACTGCTTACTCAGCAGGTGAAGATGTTTACTCCTCTCCTGCGGTACAAGCACAGGGTCCTCCTCAATATTTTCATCAGATGCGGCTCTGTGCGCTGCGAGCGTTTAATAAATGCAGTGCTGGCCCCATTCCTGACCCAGGGTCGAGGTTTTGCTTGTGTCCTTCCAGAGACCGCCCCACACCCTGTGCGGATTCCCGCGCCAGAGGTCCGGCCGGCCACCGACTCCTCCGACCCGAGAGATGAACCTTCTCACCCTTGGTGATCGTCCACCCGGGGTGGGGGTGGGGG
>NW_004524618.1:9933719-9954677 GCF_000260255.1 Octodon degus | reverse complement strand
ACTCACTGCCATTGCTGAGGAGCGCCTGTAGAGCACACTCCAGGTGCCAGATGGCTAAGCGTACTTGGCTGATGGTCATTGGCAGAAGAGCAGCCCTGTCCCGCCCCACAGTTTGCCTATTCACACCCTTCCCTACCCTCAGCTGATATATACTCAGCTGCTTCTGCAATAAAACGGATCTATGCCATCAGCCTGGTCCCTGGAGTCTTCCTTCTCAGTCGGTAGCTCATCACACTTCTGGTGTCTGGGAGCTGGGCTAGCATCAAGTGCCTGCAACAATCATCAGTTATTTATCATGCTGATTCTGTATCAGAAGTGAACAATTATTAAGGGAATCCAGAATGTACTAATAAGCCCTGAGGGAGGGGTTGCTCTTGGGTTGCTCAGAAGCTGGAGACTTATACCAGGGACGACGTAGAGACTCAGAATGAAGTATCTGGCACCTTTCAGTTCTCAAGCCCTACTGGCTTCTGCAGGAGATGGCAGTAGTACTAGGCCTCTGGGTAGGATGTGGGGTGCTTGGCAATTTCCGTCACACTGCAGTTGATAGTTCCTGCAAGTAGCTGGGATCAGAGGTTAAGAAATTCATGGGATCAGAATTTAAAAACCAAAGTGCAGATTCTGGCTAATACCTATCGTTTTTGCATCACTCCATTAAAATGTAGAGAAGCTAGGAAAAGAATCAAAATGTGTAGGTGAGATTTACACCAAATGTAGGTGACGTGCTTCTTTATACACATTACGTACCAGCAAGGTAAACTTGTAGGACTCTGTTGGTGTTTCAGTGTGCCCTGGGGAGACATGGTGGCAGGAATGAGGAAAAGATAGACAAGAAGACAAGAGCTGGGTTGGGTGGAATCCCCAGAACACCAGTAGGGATGTTTGTTTATACCTTTGCAAAGTTGGTGACACAAGGTTGCCTAGTGACTAATAGCTGACATTAAAGCACCCAGACAGGATGCTTTTCTCAAGACCGAGGTAGCTTGACAGTTGTAGGCACTGAGTCCTAGATCTGCTGTCACACAGGTGACCAAAGTTCAGCTTCAGCAGCTCCCACCACCACTCCCTTTTTGTTTTGTTGTGTGAATGATTGGTGTTCCCCTGCAGATGGAGGAGTTGTGTTTGGAGAACTCTTTAGAAGTCCTTTCTATTTTTGATGTCAGTACAGGAATTTTGGTATCTGTATACCGCAGTTTAACCCTGTAAAGTGCAATAGTCCATAACAGTAGTGAGTTACCAGCACAGCTGGCAAATGCAAGATGTTGTTAGCTATTTAAACCTTTTACAGCTAGCATATTATGGCGTTACTTTTCATATCTTATGGTTATACTTTTTTGCTGGATGGCTAAGACCAAGTTAAAGTGAGATCAGCGTAAATAAAAAAAATAGTATTTTGCTATCTAACAAGGTCAGTTAAATCTCCTCAGGATTTACCTAGGAACCATGTGTAGCACCTCTTAGATCTTATGTCAGTGTCAGCCTTTTGGATGAGTCACAGACATTGCTTGACCAAGTTGCTTTCTGTGAAAACTTGAGAGAGATTTTTTTCTTTTTTCTTCCTTTTTTTTTGGGGGGGGGGATCAATTGTAATGGAGAGAGAGAACCACTCTATTTCCTGATTTTTCTGTGAGGCTCTATTCCTAGTGGACAGGCACTTAGTATTCCTCCAGGTCAACAATCCAGCACCTTTATAACTGCCCTGCCCAGAGGCCATCCACACTTGCATTTGAAAAGCCTTTACAGGCCTGTCCTCTGAAAAACTACTTATTCTACTGAGCCATCTTCCCGGCCCCTACAAAGACAACAATATGCAATGCATTAATCACATGGAGAGAAAACATTCTCTCAGGCTTTCACAGAGAGCACATTGGCCAAACAATGGCCATGACTCATCTACATGGCTGACACTGACAGAAGATCTACAATCTGAGGTATGGGATCTCAGGATAAGTCCTGAGGGGATTTGACTGACCTTATCAGATCCAAAAGCTATAACTCTTGTTGCATAGGTCTTGCTTTACCTTGGTCTTAATGATCCAGCAGAAAAGTATAAAAACGAAGTTTAAGAAGTAAAGCCACGCTGTTACGTTGCGCTGTAGGGGACTCAGGTCAACAATTTCTGACACTGCCAGTCAAACGGAAGACCCAATACTATTATGGATTACTGGACTCTTTTAGAATATTTTACTGAGTTAACACACCTTTAATATTTAACGGAACTAAACAAAAAAAGGGGATACGGATGAATGTCCATTTTGTATCTGTGTATTCAAAATGGTTAAAATGGATATATAGTTACATTCTCTTAATGAATAGAGGGATTTGTTCTAATAGTGTTTGCAAATAGGATATCATGTCCGCATCTTATACAGCAAATAACCACTAGGAAGAGAGTAGGCATTTTTGTGTTAATTATTGAAACTGTCATACCAATTTGATTTGAAACTGTCTCATTGCTATATGTCTCTCAATAAAATTATGGAAAAAATCATTGTAATTGTCCTACTAACCTGTTTTGAAACTGTTTCATTGGTATTTTTTTCTCATTAAAATGAATAAAAAATTTTAAAAAAAGAAAAGCCTTTTCAATGCTTTCCCTTTAACTAATTTCTATTTTTTAATCCAATGTATCCATTTTTAAAAAATCATTTAAAATTTTTATCAAAGAATGATCAATGGAGCAATACAAGAGTCTGGTGTGGTTTAAACGTTGTTTTGAGTAGATTGAAGGATAACTTCGATTGTCCCAGTGTAATCAGCATGAGTGACCCGACCAAAACCTGGAAACCTCTTAGTGTTAGAGATCGGCCTCTGGTTGCCACTTGTACTCCATTGGATCAGGGCTGGGCAAGCTGCTGCTATGGGGAATGAGCTGCCTCACCTGCATTCTGCCTCCCCAAATGACATGGGGCTACTGCTGGGTAGCCAGGGCCTCTGTGCGAGCCATTGTGGGTGCCCACTGTGTTGGCTCTAAAGGCTGGATGTTTTGTTTTTGCCTGGCCAGGCACTACCTTGAGCCTAATAAATTTTCAATGCCAGCAACACCCATAGTGAAGGCTGAAGCCATGGTGTGTCTTGGTCGTGACCCTCCATCTTATCCCCAAGTACACAGGACAATACTTGATGGCATGCACCAACCTTCACTGCTGGACTGGACATGAAAACATGCTGGAAAGTCCTAGCTGGGTCTGCCTAGGACCAGAACACAGGGCCCTGCCTGAACCCAGGTTGTGCCCCTCCTCCTGGAAGCACTGCACTGCTTGGAACCAGCTGCTCCTGATTTAAAAGAACTTTCCCCTCTTTCATCTAATTGAGCAAAACTAGAGGGTTCAAACTCTGTCTTCTGTACCATTGTGCCACCTTCTTTGTTTCTTCTGGGAAACAAATGGTTTGGTTTTAAAATAATACTTCATGCTAAGTCCTTTGTGGTGATCTACAAAAGTAATGTAAAAGCAGAAACCAAGAAAACAAACATTTTTACATGTCTATATACATCTATAAACATCTGTGGCTCTTGAGACTCCCTCTGTCCCATTTTTAATTCAGAAATTCTATGTAACTTTCTCCTCTTTGACGTCTCTCGAACCTGTTTTTCTCTTTAAGCTCATTTATCTCTCTGGCCCTGGTGGACCCATTTCTGGCCCTAGTGAGCCTCCATCCCCATGCTTTACATCTGATGTTTCAGTACCAATGCATTCCTATGCTGAGTACTGGCTCTAACCAATTCATTTTCCTCACCTGTTGTGCATTCTCTGGAAGTGCTCCTGCTGCCCACTTAGCTCGTACCAGGTGTCCTGCTTAAGTGCCAAATGTAGGACTCCATCAGATTCTCAGTGTACCTTAGGGAGAAACAGTGGCAGGAATGAGGAAAAGACAGACAAGAAGACAAGAGCTGGGTGAGGTGGTAGCCCATTGTCTGATTGGCAAATGAGCCTCAGAACAACAGTAGGGGCATTGATTTAATTTAATTTAATTTAATTAATTTATTTGGCAGAATCAGGGATTGAACTCAGAACCTTGCACTTGCCAGGGAAGCGCTTATTAAGCCATCTCGATCCCAGGGGCATTTATTTATACCTTTGCAAAGCTAGTAACACAAGGTTAGTGACACAAAGTTAGTAATACAAGGTTGCCTAGTGACTAATAGCTGCTAGTGATGAGGTGGGACGCTTTCCTCAGGACTGAGGTAGATTGCCTGCTTTAGGCACTGAGGCTTAGTCCTGCTCTCATACACTTGACAAAAGTCCAGCTTCAGCAGATCCCAGCAGAAATCCAGCCAGGGTGCAATGAGCATCTGTGTTGGAGAAAGTCAAAGGAAGTGATGTGGTTCTCAACAGGGCTAGACTAGGAGAATCTCAAGATACCTACCAGAAACCCAGTCTTGGTGAGACTGTGGAGAAGAGTGATGGAGCCCAAGGGCAGAGAGGGGGAATTTTCTCATACAGGGAGCATGGTCTGGAGGAGACCGAACCCCAGACACTCTCAGGACAAGGCCCCTCAGTGAGGAGGAAAAACTCTGGGATTAGGACCACATAGGAGCAGGACAGGTACAGAAGTTTCATTTTGAGGAGAATAAAACTAGGAGAGCTGGGAAAGTAAGTGCTATTCTATTGAACAATTCACAGCATCAGGAGAAAAGCATGCTCTACAGCCCTCTTTGCTTATGTCTCCTTTCCAGAAGTCCAGAAGAGTTAATTTTACATAAAAATGAACAATAGAAAAAAGGTTGAAGCATAATTCTACATAAATCTGAAAAGGCAAACAAGGAGCAGAAGGGCCTGCTGACAGGAACACACCAAAGACATGCTTTTATTTTTTTATTTTTTCTGTATTTTAGGGAAGGGCCTACACGGTGTTCAGGGTCTCACTACTAGATCGGACTCATAATGATTCACCTGTTTACAGCCTCCCAAGAGCTGGGATTACAGGCGCACGCCACCATGCCCAGTCTCAATCGCCATCTCAGCGCTCCCTGGTGGCGGGGCTGGCACAGCAGGCTCAGGGATAAAACCCTGGCCCCTGCACCTGCTTGCAGGCGCTTTAATCCACTGAGCTATTTGGCCAGCCTTCAAGACATGCTTTTAAAAACAGAGGGAAATTATGGTTTAAAAAACATAAGGGTTGAAAAATAATGCATGCAAGGCCAACGTTCAATACAGAATTCAAACATTCATTAGGGAATTAAAATCATGAAATTAAGTGAAACAACTCAGCAGAGAATGAGGAAAATTATTATTTTTTCTCATTAAACTTTGTTTTAATGGGTCTCAAAATTCTGTGACAGATTTTTGGTCAAGTTGTTTCCATTAAAAAGTATTGATTTAAAGAAGTATTGATTTTAAAAATTAATAACTTGAAAACTGCCACACACACACACACAAAAAAAAAAAATGGTCCACAAAACATTCTCCTTTCCTTCTGAAGGTTTTACAATGCATTGTTATCATTGACCAGTCTTTCACTATTAAACTTAAATGGCCAATTGTGAGAAACAGTTCTGAGAGTGGTCTTCAGCCACTGATTAGGACTGGGGTGGCAGGTGTCAGGGATAATATTCATTTAGCCTTCTGAGCTTTCTGGGCAGACTTGGTGACCTTGCCAGCTCCAGCAGCCTTCTTGTCCACAGCTTTGATGACACCCACAGAAACTGTCTGTCTTATATCATGAACAGCGAAACAACCCAGCGGTGGATAGTCGGAGAAGCTCTCGACACACATGGACTTGCCTGGAACCATGTTAACAAAGCAGATTTCAGAAACTTGGACCCATTTTCCAGCTTCTTACCAGACCAGTGATCAATCTTTTCTTTCAGCTCAGCAAACTTCCAAGCAATGTGAGCTGTGTGATAATCTAGGACAGCGGCATAGCCAGCACTGATCTGGCCAGGATGGTTCAGGATAATCACCTGAGCAGTGAAACCAGCTGCTTCCACTGGTGGGTCGTTTTTGCTGTCACCAGCCACATTGCTATGCCAGACATCTTTGACAGACACATTCTTGACGTTGAAGCCCACATTGTCCCCAGGAAGAGCTTCGCTCAAAGCTTCATGGTGCATTTCAACAGACTTGACTTCAGTTGTGACATTGACTGGAGCAAAGGTGACCACCATGTCAGGTTTGAGAACATCAGTCCCCTCTTGGCCCACAGGACAGTGCCAATACCACCAATTTTGTAGACATCATGGAGGGGCAGCCGCAATGCCTTGTCAGTGGGGTGAGTGGGTGGGAGGATACAAGCCAAAGCTTTAAGAAGTGTGGTTCCATTGGCATTGCCATCTTATGAGTGACCTTCCATCCTTTGAACCAAGGCATGTTAGCACTTGGCTCCAGCATGTTGTCACCATTCCAACAAGAAATTGGCACAAAAGCTACGGTGTCAGGGTGGTAGCTGATTTCCTTAATGTAGGTGCTGACTTTCTTAACAAATTCCTCATATCTCTTCTGGCTGTAGGGTGGCTTTGTGGAATCCATTTTGTTAACTCCAACAATTAGTTGCTCCACACTGAGTGTGTAAACCAGAAGGGCATGCTCATGGGTCTGCCTGTTCTTGGAGACACCAGCTTTGAATTCACCAACAGCAGCACGAACAATCAGGACAGCACAGTCAGCCTGAGAAGTGCCTGTAATCATGTTTTTTGATGAAGTCTCTGTGTCCAGGGGCATCAGCAATGGTCACATAGTACTTGCTGGTCTCAGATTTCCACAAGGAGATGTCAATGGTGATACCACGCTCACGCTTGGCTTTCAGCTTGTCCAACACCCAGGCATACTTGAAGGAACCCTTCCCCATCTCAGCAGTCTCTTCAAATTTTTCAATGGTTCTTTTGTTGATTCCATCGCATTTGTAGATCAGATGGCTTGTGGTAGTGGATTTGCCAGAGTCCATATGTCTGATGACAATGATATTAATGTGAGTCTTTTCCTTTCCCATGTTGGCTTGGATTTAGTGGTGGCTTTCACTACACCTGTGTTCTTATGGCAAGCCCATTGTGAAAAAGCGAGGAAAATTATTTAAGACTAAAGAAATACTAGAACGGAGAAACATAATAATGTCTTAAGTTAAATAAAAGATACATAAGGAGAATTAAAAGAATCAAAACAGGAATGAATAGAATGATAAATAGAGAAGACAGCTCAAAATTTAAATATTTATATAAATTTCCCAGAGAAGACAACTAAAACAAAGGAACAGAAAAAATATTAAAAACTGTAGTACTCCAGGAAAACATTCCTGAGATTAAAGAACAAAAGTTGGAACATACATGTGGATGAGGAACATCCCTTCGCTAAGTAAACACAGAAAATCCAGCAGATCATGGTATAATGAAATTATTGTACTTTATAGAAAAAAATTCCTTACTATTGAAATGACCGAAGCACAAATGTATAATAGGAAGAAAGTATTAGCTTGTTATTATAATTTTCCATTGTAACACTTTGGGTCTAGAAGAACACAGAACCAATAGAACCACACAGGTTATGTTCACTATAAGCATATTCATTATAATTTATTCAGCTCCATGGAAGTAAATTTTCATTTTTGTAATATCATATCAAGGGAGCTTGCTGTGACCATGACATCATGGATGATGCAGGCCTTGATTGTCTGGCTGAGGAAGTTTTGTCACATTTCTCCATTGTAGTCACTCTTTCAGGGCAGTGTTTCACACATACTACTCTTGGAAGGGAGACATAACATGTAGAGCACACACAAAGAGTAGAAAGTTATGTTCAGTCTTTTTTCCCCCAAGGAAAGATGAATTCACTTTATTATATCTGTCACTGAAACAAAATATTTTCAGATCACCTGTCACATACTCAGCCTTCTTGAGGGTTGAATATTTACATAAAGTTTAGAATTCCTTGCCATAAAATTTTTAAAATTTTTTGTCTTTTTGAGACAGGGTTTCACTACATAGTTCAGACTGCTCCCCCATAGGACTTTTATCTCTTCAAAATTTTTAATTTTCATGTCTATATAGACCTGTGGATGTTTTATGGTTTGGAGACTTTTTTTTTTTTTTTTTTTTTCTTTATGGAACCGGGGACCGAACTCAGGCCCCTGCACTTGCCAGGTAAGCACTTATTTCACTGAGTCATCTCCCTGGCCGGATGTTTTATGGTTTGGATGAGAATTATCAAATTGTTCAAGCTTTGACTATTGGGATCTCTTTCCTTTGGCTTCTTTGTGCCTTTGATACCCTCAGGCCAATGTGCGTATGTATGTGTATGTTTAAAAACCTTCCTTGTTTCTGACATTACAAGATACTTCAGGTTCATCTTGAATATTTCCTGCCCAAATTCTAGTATCAGCCATTTCTCTGAGGAGCTGTAATTAGTTTTATTGGAGGAAGGTGTTTAAAGTCAAGATCTGGCCAAGCTCAAATCAAGAACTTGAAGAGTTCTTTGTTATTGGACCATCATTACTTCTACAAGCTGAAAGCAGGGGCATGTATGTATAGTAAGCCATGTAAATCTATTTCTGTAACATTTTTATAACTGTTGCAATAGACAATTCTCTATGTATGTGTTAGGCTAAATTAGAATTCACACTGTGGTTCCCTGCTCCATTTCTGATCATCTCCTTTGCTTGTCTCTAATTTCTCCTTCTCTCAGTGAGAAACCTGTGCATCCTCTATGCATTTAACTTACCTGTTCAATTCTAGTTTGCATAGATAGCAACACCAACATTGTTACCACTATTGCTGTTGGGAGCAGCTTTGTGAACTGCTTTGTGAACTGGAGCACAGTGTTACGTATCATTTTATTTGCTTTTACAAAGTCCACTTATTTATTTTCCAAGTCCCTTAAGCTAGCACCTGTTGCCCTCATCAATGAGATTGTTTCACATGTATTAATAGAGTTAGATCACATTCTGAATTTCATCCTGGGATGGTTTAAAAAGACTTTTTCATACATTAAAGTTCACTCTTCATGCTGTAAGGTTCAATGGTTTATTTTACTTAATTGCAGTGCTAGAGATTAAATTCAGGGCCTTGGAATTGAACTACATCCCAAGCACTTGTAATTAATTATGTAAAATTTTTGGTGGTACTGGGGATGGAAATCAGGGTCTTTGCACCGAGTGACATCTCCAGTTGTCCAAACAATATTAGCATACAACTACCCTTCCAATGAACTAAGAGAAATTAGCACAAAGCCTACTTTTCAATGAACTAAGTATATATATTTGGTTCTATGAATCAAACTCAGAACCTTGTATTTTTTTTTTTTTTTGGTCTTTTTTCTTTTCCCTTCCTTTTTTTCTCCATTTCTCCATCCAGTTAATTTTTCTTTTTGAACTTCCTTCCCATTTTATTTATTGCATATGTTAGATCTTATTCACTCTTCTAGTTTCTCACACTAGGGAGACAATATGATGCTCACACATGTGCATCTGGTTTATTTCACTTATAAGTGTGATCTCAAGTTGCATCCATGTACCTATGAAAGTCTCCTGTTTATCCTTCTTTATGGTTGAGTGGTACTCCATTGTATAAAAATACATCTTTTTTATCCATTCCTCAGTTGATGGACATTTTTTTTTTTTGGTGGAACCGGGGATTGAACTCAGACCCTTGTGCTTGCCAGGGAGGCTCTTATTCCACTGAGCCATCTCCCCGGCCCCCCAATGGGAATTTGGATTGTTTCTAAGATTTAGTTATGACAAATTGTGCTGCTATAAACATGGGTGCACACATATCACTGTGGTATGATGTTTTCATTTCATTTAGAAAAATATCCAGGAGGGGAATAGCTGGGATGAATGGCATTTCCAAGTCTAGGCTTTTGAGGAATCTTCTACTGATTTCCATACTGGTTGTACCAGTCTACACCCCCAACAACAGTGGAGAAGGACTCTGTTTTTCCCCATAGTCCCCCAGCATTTGTTATTGGTTGATTTCTTGATAATAGCCATTTCTTTTTCAAGGGTGAGATGGAATCTCAGAGTTGTTTTAATTTGCATTTCTTCTTTTAAAAATTTTATTTATGTGTGTGTGTGTGTGTGTGGCCAGCTCAGCCCACCAGGGCGCGGGGCTGGCTGGCATGTGGTGCTGGGGGATTGAACTGCAGTCCCTGTGATTTGCTAAGCTTGTTCTAAGTAGGTGCTTTAGACCACTGAGTCATCTCACCAGCCCCTTAATTTGCATTTCTTAAATGGCCAGTGATGTTAAACATTTTTTCATATATTTATTTCCCATTTGTATTTCTTCATTTGAGAAGTGTGTATTCATTTCAGATACCCATTTTCGGATTGGGTCTTTAAATTTGGGATGTCTGGTAGCTTTGAGTTCTTTGTATGTTCTCAGTAGCAATCCTTTGTGTGAAAATCAGCAATCCACATTGTGGATTGTCTCCACCCTGTTGATGGTTTCTTTGCCATGCAAAAGCTTTCTAACAGGATGAGATTCCAGCTGTTGATTTTTTTTGTGATGGTTCTTATGCCATCAGTGTTTTAGTCATAAAGTCTTTGCCCAAACCAATGTCCTCAACAGTTTTACCTACTCTATCTCCTAGCAGATTTAATGTTTTGTTTTAATATTTAGATCTTTAATAATTTAATTTAGTGTGTGATGAAAGATATTGGTCCAATTTTAATCTTTGGCATGTGCAGAGCCAGTTTTCCTAGCACCATTTATTAAAGAGGCCATCTTTCTTCCAGTGAATGTTTTGGGTACCTTTGTCAAAGATGAGGTGGCTGAGGGACCAGTGAGATAACTCAGTGGACTAAAGCACCTGGTTAGGCAAGCTTAGGAAAGTGCAGCGACCACAGTTTGATCCTTGGCACCACATGCCATGCCAGCCCTGCCCCCAGGGCAGACTGAACTGACCAGTGTGCAGGCGTGGTGATGCACACCGGTAAGCCCAGCTCTGCAGAGGCTGAAAGCAGGAGGATTACTATGAGTCCAAGCTGCATAGTGAGACCTGCAACAACCAAATACATTAAAAAAGATAAGGTGACTGAACATGTCTGGAGTTTTTCTACATCTTCTAATCTGTGGGTCCTTTTTTTTTTTTTGCCAGTCCATACGTTTTAATCACAGTAGCTTTATAGAATAATTTTAAGTTGGGGATTGTGATGGCCCCTGCCTTGACTTTGTTGCCAAGAATTGCATTCTATCTTCTAGGTCTCTTCTGGTCCCAAATGAATTTGAGAATTGTTTGCTTTAATTATGTTAGATATACTATTGGAATTTTGAATGGAATGGCATGAAATCTATATAGCAGTTTTGAGAGTCAGACCATTTTCACTATATTGGTTCTTCCTATCCAAGAGCAAGGAGTATCTTCCCATTTTTTGATATCCTCTTCAATCTCCTTTTTAAGAGCACTGTAGTTTTCAATGTAGAAGTCTTTCACATCCTTCATTAGATTGATTCCTAGTTATTTCATATGTTTTGGGGTGCTATTGTGAAAGGCATTGTTTCTCTGATTTCTTTCTCAGTGAATTTTATTTGTGTGCAGGAAGGATATTGTGTTGACTTTGTATCCAGCTATGTGACTGAATTTGCTCATTAAGTCTAGGATATTTTTAGTGGAGTTTTAAGGGTCTTCTATGTAAATTATTATGTCACCTGCAAATGATAATTTAACTTCTTTCTCTATCAGTATTCCATTTAATTTTTTCTCATGTCTTATTGCTCTGGCTAAAGTTTCCAGCAGTACATTGAATAAGAGTTGAGAGACTTGATATCCTTGTCTGGCTCCTGATTTTAGAGAGAAAGCTCTTATTTCTTTTTGTCCATTTAGTATGATGTTGGCTGTTAGTTTTTCATAGATGCATTTTATTAGATTGAGGTAAAGAGCACATATTTCATTTTCTGTAAGGCTTTTTAAAATCATAAGTGTATGTTAGACTTTGTCAAATGCTTTTTTGAGTCTATCAAGTTGTTCATATGGTTCTTAATTCTTGGCTTTGTTGATGTCATGTATTACATTTATTAATTTGCATATGTTGAACCATTTGTACACACCTGGGATGAACCCTACTCGGTCACAATAACAGTCTTCCTGATGATTTACTGCATTCTCTTTGCTAGTATCTTTTTTTTTTTTTTTTAAACTGGGGATTGAACTCAGGCCCTTGTGCTTGCCAGGGAAGCGTTATTCCACTAAGCCATCTCCCTGGTCCTTTGCCAATATCTTACTGAGGATTTTTGCACCTATGTTCAGTAGGGTGAATGGCCTGCAATTTCTCTTAGTTGGGTCCTTCTCCAGTTATGTTATCAGGGTAATGATGGCTTCCAAGAATGAATTTGGGGTATTGCTTCTCTTTAAATTTCATTAAAGAGTTTGAGAGGTATTGGTGTTAGTTCTCAAATTTTCTTATAGAATTTAGCAGTAGATCTGTCAGGGCCTGGGCTTGGTAGATTTTTAATTACATCTTTCATTTCATTGATTGATATTGGTTTATTTAGGATTTTTGTATCTTTTTGGTTCAGTTTTGATAATTCATGTGTATCTGGGAATTTATTTCATCTGAATTTTCCATCTTATTAGAATTCAGGTTTTCAAAATAGGTGTACAGGATCTTTGGATTTATGTAGGGTCTGTTGTGATTTCACCCTTTTCATTTCTATTTGCATGAATTTGATTCTTTTCTTTCCTTTTTGGATAAGATTGGTTGTGTTAATTTTTTTTAATCTTTCAAGCAGCCAACTCTTCCATTCACTGATTCATTGTGTAGTTCTTAGTGTCCAATGCCTTGTTTTCTTCTCTGATCTTAATAATTTTCTCCCTCATTTGAGCTTTTAGGTTAGCCTGTTTTATTTTTTCCAGAAATTTAAGGTTCACTATTAAGTTGTTTATTTGTGCCTGCTCTGTTTTCCTGGTATGAGTATCCATTGCTATAAATTTTCCTCTTAGGACTGCTTTAATTGTGTCCCATAAGTTCCAGTATGTTGTATTGTCATTATCATTTAACTGTAGAAACTGTCTAATTTCTTCTTTAATTTCACCTGTGACTGACCCATTGACTGTTTAGGAGGGTGCTATTTAATTTCTATGTGTTTATAAAGTACTGGTGTTTTCTTTGACCATTGATTTTCAATTTCATTGCAGGATGGTCTGATGATGCACATGGGATAATTTTGATTCCTCTGCATTTATGTAAGCATGTTCTATGGGCTGGTATGTCATTTATTTTTGAGAATGTCCTGTATGCAGCTAAGAAAAATGTATATTCTGATACTGTGAGGTGAAAAATTCTTTTTTTTTTTTGGAAACTATTCCAAACTTTATTTCTTTCACAGAAAATTGACTATTAATACATCTTTCATAGAATTAATAAAAAGATAAATGCACTAAACTGCATTTAAATTTGTAAATACAATATTAGACTAAAGTAATCATCAAATAATTGAATATTATTTATTTATTTATTTATTTATTTCTGTGTGTGTGTGTGTGTGTGTGTGGCCAGCTCAGCCCACCAGGGGGCGGGGCTGGCTGGCATGTGGTGTTGGGGGATTGAACCGTGGTCCCTGTGCTTTGCTAAGCTTATTCTAAGTAGGTGCTTTAGACCACTGAGCCATCTCACCAGCCCTGAATATTAATTAAATATACATATTTTTTGGTGTTGGGTATCTTAAAATATTTTTTAATTTTTAATTTTTATTTTTTAATTTTTTAAACAAGTACAAGATAGTATAAAAATAGAAAAATTATAAGTGATACAGAGTTTCACTTCACTAAGTAATATTAATTTTTTCCATAATTTTATTGAGTGAAAAATAGCAATGAGATAGTTTCAAATCAAATTGGTAGGCCAGTTTCAATAATTAACACATTGCATACTCTCTTCCTAGTGGTTAATTGCTGTACAAGATGCAGACATAATATCCCATTTACAAACACTATTAGAACAAATCCCTCTATTCATTAAGAGAATGTAACTATATATCTATTCTAACCATTTTGAATACACAGATACAAAATGGACATTCATCTGTATCCCCTTTTTTTTAGTTCTGTTATTTGAATATTATAGGTGTGTTAACTCTGCAAAATATTCTAAAAGAGTCCAGTAGTCCATAATAATATTGCATCTTCCCCTTGACTGGCAGTGTCAGAAATTGTTGACGTGAGTCCCCTACAGCTCAATATAACATGAGGGCTTTACTTCTTATATTTTGTTTTTATACTTTTCTGCTGGATGGTTAAGACCAAGGTAAAGCAAGACCTATGCAACAAGAGTTGTAGCTTTTGGGTCTGATAAGGTCAGTGAAATCTCCTCAGGATTTATCCTGAGATCCCGTACCTCAGATTATAGATCCTTTGTCAGTGTCAGCCATGTGGATGAGTCATGGCCATTGCTTGACCAATGTGCTCTCTGTGAAAGCCTGAGAGAATGTTTTCTCTCCATGTAACTCTCCTTAGGCACACTCTACGTCATCGATCACTTTCCTCTTTGGCCCCATAATCTCCTTGATTAGAAAATTTGGGACACTACTGAGTTACATGATGTTACAGTACAAGTTCTCATATGTCCTGAGTCTTAATTGATCTTGGAAGGCTAGGGCCAAAATGTTGGCTTTTCTTGCGGCCCTCCTTTTTCTCTAATTTTGGTCTGCAAACTTAGGTTGTTAATGTGAGGTGAAAAATTCTGTAGACATCTACTAAGTCCATTTGTTCAAAATTTAGGTTTAGTTCTAATAATTTCATTGTTGACTTTTTGTCTTGTTGTGACAGTGTGGTACTGAGTTCCCCAATACAACTGTATTAATGCTCATTGATTTTTTTCATGCTTATCATTTTTATATAATTGGATACACTGGTATTTGTTACATATATATTTATGTTTTTTATCTCTTCTTCTTGGATTGTTCCCTGTACAAGCGTTTGGTGACATTTGTTGTTCCTTTTAATTTGTCTTGGCTTGAAACTCACTTTATCTGCAAATAGAGTAGTTACCTCTGTTTTTTTGTGGGTTCTTGTTACAAGCAGTATCGTTTCCCTTTATTTGACTTCCAGTCTATGAATTTCTATTTGACTTAAATGCATTTTTTTTCTAAAATAAAAAAAAATCTTTTATTTACTTATTTGGTATTGGGTCTTACTATGCAGCTCAGATGCATAATGATCTTCCTGTCTCAGTCTACCCAGCACTGGGATTACAGGTGTGTACTACCACAACCAGTTTTGGTGGCTGGCACTATGCACCCAGGGTTCTGGAGCCAGCATAGCATGTGGTACTGGGGATGGAACCCAGGTCCTTTTGCTTGTCAGGCAGGTGCTTGGACTGCTAAGCTATCTCCCTAACCCCTAAATACATTTCTTGTATACAACATATTGTTGGATCTTGCTTCTTGATCCATTCTCTGTCTCTTGTTTGGTGACTTGAGACCACTAACATTGGTTACAGCTGTTATATATTGACTTATCTTTGTCATGTTATTTTCCTGTGGGTGGCTCCTCTTCTTTCCCCCTTCCCTGTTTGTTTGTCTTGCTTGATATATTCCTTCATTTATGGTTCATGGAGTTGTAGTCCTTGTTATGTCTTTCTAGAATGCCTTTCAAAATATTTTGTAGTGCTGGTTTTGTAGACTTAAATTTCCTTGGATGTTCTTTGTCATAGAAGTATGTTATTTCTCCATCAGTTTTCAAAGATAGCTTTGTGGGATACATCAGTCTTGGTTGAAGTTTTTTTCCCTTTAGAACTTGAAATACTCGACTCCAAGCTCTAGACTTGCAGCCTTTTGCTGAGAAGTCAGCTGTGATCCTCCTGTTCTTTCCTTTATAGATGATTTTTTTTCCTAACAGCTGATTTTAAGATTATATTCTTTGTTGAATTTCTGGAATATTGACTATGATATGCATGGCTGTCCATTTTTTTGGCCATGGGTGACTGGAGTTCTATATGCCTCACTTACCTGTATTTCAAATTATTTTTCTCTACCAGGCAAATTTTTGCCATGACATCCATGAACAGTTTTTGGTTTTTCACTGACTCTAGTCAATCTTGAATCATTCTTCTTTGTCTCATGTAGCAACTGATATATTGACTTTCTATGGTCCCTTGTCTTTTTAAAGAAATCTTTCTGTTTTGATCACTAACTACAAGCTTGTCTTCTATATCTGAGAGTCTGTTCTCATATTGGTTTAATCCCCTGCATATACTTTCAGTGGAATTTTTATTCTCATGGATATCTGCTTGAATTTGCCTTATGGGTTTTATTTCTTTCCTTTACTGAGCATTCATGGCTCCTATAATGTTCTTAATCTCTGCTATCTTTTTGTCTGTATCTGCTTCAGAGTCACTTAGTATAATTTTAATTGTGGACACCATCTCTGCAGTTATCTGAGAGATTATTTATGATTTGATTTTGTCTAGAGTCTCATTCAATTGCCTTGTTGTTACTCCAGCAGAGAGTCCAGGTGGGTGGCTTTGGGATTGTCTCACCTCATTAACCCCTGATTTGTATCTTATTTGAGTGTCTTCTAATTTTTTTCTGTTTTTTTTTCAGGTTAATTACTGAAAAATTAGATGCTTTCAAGTTGTGTATGGTGGGTTGCTTTATTGCTAGTATTTAGAACCCTCAGGAAATGATTACTTCTGTGTGATATCTTTCAGGTATAGCTAGTTTTTGGGCTTTGAGTCTGTTGTAGGATCCCACCTCTTCAATTTGTTGAGGATGAGAAGTTGCTGCCTGTTTGGCCGAGCTCCTGCTTCTTTTGCATGGTGCCACAGTACATTCTGTGACTCTTAGTCAGTCTCATCCTTGGAATACCAGGAAGAATAGCTGTTTAGAACAATCATATCACTTTTGGCTATAGTAGTAGCATCAGCAATGATGATAGTGTCATATACAGCCTAGAAAATGACAAGCTGAGGTACTCATTAATTTGCCATCTTTAACCATATGAACTAGATTTGTGGTTATGTAACAAATTCTAAACAAACCATAAAATAATATGTGATATACATGTCATTAATAATTTTGTCCTTAGTGTTTAAAATTTAAAATGTATTAAGGAGAAAATAGAGAAGTGGAAGAAAATGAGGAAATTATAAGTAAAGTTGGAGGACAAAGAGGGATCATTCTGCCTTTGGGAAACTAGTGTAGAAGACTGGAGGAAAAGCAAGACATAAGAGATAAAAAGAACAGAACTGAACTACAACCACAAAGTGGCTAGAAACCATGTTTACACTCATGAAAAACAAGATCAAACAATGGTGGAGAACAAAGCAAAGAGAAAAGCAAAACCACAATAACAGCAACAACAATAATAACAACAAAGAGAAAGGGAGAAAAAAAGTTCTTCTCCAGGTTTGTGTCTGTTCTCACTAGTGGACAACATGTGAAGACATAGTCCAGATCCATGTTGATCTGTACCAGTAAAATAGCCACAGCTTTTTGGTGACATAGTGAATAAGCTCATGGAGCCTGCACCTTCTGGCTGACTCATTTGGTCTGCAGCTGTCAGCACACCTGCAGGCCTGAGCTCAGCCAGGAGCCACTAGATGGAGCCAGCAATGGCTCTGACTTTTGATCTCAGTTGGTGTCCCCTGTCCAAGATAGCTCCCTGCCAATCTCTCACATGTGGGAGGACTGAGTTCTCAGCACTTACTGCTGGCCAATGCTAACCTTCATATATGCTATATCCCTCCACTACTGCCTTTCTGGTGGTTCTCTGGTACCTTCTGGTGTTGCCAGCAGTCTCTGTATGTCTGCAGGTTTGACTCACTCCTCTCCTGCAGTGAGTTTCATCTCTTTCTGTGTGGTTATCACTCAGCCATCTTATGTTTGTCCCAACTTTTTTCTTACACAGGAAAATTTGATCTTATTTTGCCATTGTGGAAATGACACATGTAGGAGAGGTTCACTGTGTGTGGGAACATGGATTCTGAAGTGGGCAGCACTGTGTGCTAATCAAGGGTCTTTGGGAAACAGTCTCCTGAGCCCCACTCTTGCCTCTCTATGGCTGAGTTAGTGGTGTCATCTCTTCTTGTGTGGTCATGAGGACTCAATGAGAAATCTTGTATAGATTGTGTCCTTGAATGCTGTTCTTTGCATATAGTCCAAATCCTCCAACCCAGCTCAACATTGTAAATATTTTCAAATTGTGGTTTTACCAGGATATAATTCACATGCTGCACAATTCACCTATTTAAAGGGAGACAGAATAATACTGATACTTTCTTGGTCTATCCAGAAGGTGTCAAAGATTTTCACACAGAAGTATCCTGATTACAAGCCATAGCCTTATTTCTGAATTATTGAACTGCAAAGTACACAACAAATCTCATAGAAAATCTGACCAAGACTTCTTGGATGCCATAGCCTGGGTCGTGGTACTCACTAAGGGTCCCTTGGGGGGGTTGAGTTGTGGAATTGCAGCTGTCTGGCTCTCTCCCCATCCCATGCTCACTCTCTCTCACCTGAGTTTTAGAGGAGCATAAGATATGTTGAGCATAAGATTTGGGGAGTAGAGGATCTCTCTCTCTCTCTCTCTCTTTCTTCTTTTATTTGATATACCTTCACTCTGTAGCTCAGGCTGGTTTTAGATTTGTCATTCTTATGCCCCAGCCACCCCAGTGTTGGGATTACAGGAAGGCACAGGACACATGTTCTTTGAAAGATTTTTGACAGAAAGGAAAACAAGTGTAGAGATGCTAGAAAAACCATAAAAACAGGGCCTGAGTTTCCACAGCTGGTGGTGTCACACACGAGGGCAAGAGGGCCTCATCTTGCTAGTCAGACCCTGGGATGTTCCTATCCGTCTGTCTGCCTATCATCTGTCTGTCTATCTATCTATCTATCTATCTATCTATCTATCTGTCTATCTATTTATCTATCTGTCTGTCTTCTATGTATCTACCTTTGTGGTGCTGGTAATTGAGCCCAGGGGCTTACACCTGGTAGCCAATATATTGTTATGTATTGTCTCCAGCCTTTTATGTTATTTTAAATCACAATTTTTTCCTTACTGAGGAAATTTTCAAAAATAATTTTATTGAGAAAGGAGTAGCAGTGATACAGTTTCAAAACAGGTTAGTAGAACAGTCACAATAATTAATACATTGCGTGTTGTCTTTGTAGTCTTACTGAGGAAATTTGATCTAAATTTTTCCTGAAGGATGGGCACAGCTGCCTCCGAGGCTACCTGTGCATTCTGCCAGCAGATGGCAGTGTGGTTCTTTGGAGAGAGCAGACGCTCTAGCCCCTGGGATAAAGGCTCAATTACAGAGAGCAGGACCTAAGGAAGACCCTGAACTCTCTCACACTGATGTGGGGACTGGTGGGTGCCTGTCAGTCAGTGTTCTCTGAGAGGCCAGCCTGTGAACTACAGACAGAAATGTTGCTAGCGTTCAGCTCACAAAACTGAAATGCTGGCTTGAATGGAGCCTCAACTAGGTGTGATGCGTTTGTGCTGCAGTGGAGACCTAACATGTCTGAAGGTAACTACAGCCAGGGGACTTTATGAAGGAAGGGGAACAGGCAGCCGCTTCTATACGACCTTGCTGGGCGTCTCCTGGTCAGGTCCCAGTGGCCTGTTTCTCTGGTGCATCCTGTGCCTGGCTCAGACTTTCTCAGCAAATGTGACTCCATTCGCTTTTTTTTTTTTTTTTAAAGTATATTTTTATTTTTATTTTTTTTAACATTTATTTATTGAGTGTTTGTGTGTGTGTGGCCGGCTCAGCCCACCAGGGGCACGGCTGGCCGGCATGTGGTGCTGGGGGATCGAACCGCGGTCCCTGATGTTTTGCCAAGCTTGTTCCAAGTAGGCGCCCCAGACCACTGAGCCATCTCTCCAGCCCCTCCATTCGCTTTAGTCTGCCTATGCCTTCTGTGTGACACAGGTTACTGTGCTAGGGAGTGACCACGGCCTTGCTCCTCGGCCCTTTAATCTTCACCATCAGCAGTGCCATTTTCTCTTCCTTGCCTTCTAAGACTATTCCTTTTTTCCATTTGTTGTTAAATGAGAAGCCTGACATGGATGGTAGGAAGAGAGAGAGACTAAGGTTTTGTTCTATGTCCCTTTTGCCTATTTAAACAAAGGCCTTCTGCTGCAATTGCACTGGAAGTTACTGTTCATTCTGACTCTAGAATCCATATTCCTGCTTGGTCCTCTGTAACCTTAGTGTGTAGTCCAGGTACTTGGGCCTCAGCACTAGTAAGACCAGAGCCCTTTGTGGGGACCTCAGCTGATCCAGCAGACATCCTTTGTTCCTGGATCACGACCAGCACCTTTGGTCTTCACAGTCATGATGTCCTCATCTCTTCAGCCCCCAAATGAGTCCCCATATTTCATGCGTACAGGACTGGCCCCACCCAGGGTGTAGGATCATGCATGTCCTCAGCCAAGGCACATGCCGGGCTGCTTTGGAATCCCCCTTACCAGCTGCTTCTCCCACCTGTCCACTGGTAAGGAAGGGCCTGGACTCTGAACTCTCTTCTCTGCCTAAGAGTCAGTTGGGTTTCCTGTGCAGCTCTCAGGTGGATCCTGGCCTCTGTGCAGGACCTGTGGAAGGAGCTCACCCAGTGACTACCCACTGGGTGGCCTTGGCTTAGTCCCCAAGTCCTCTAAACCACTTTCCTCCTTTCATAGAAGGACTGGGAGAACTTAACACTGCTGCCTTCTATAAATGTAGAAGTGTTGAGTCAGCTTCATTTTTCTACCTAACCTTATATTTACATTTTTCAGGCTTGGGGTATTCTGCCTGACTGTACCAGCTGTTTGCTTGGATGTCTGTCTTCCCACCCTGGTCTACAGAATCCTATAGTCCTTTGTACCCAGGACAAATCCTTTTAGCTGGGCTCCCCAGCAGTACTACCAGCCTGTACTGCCAACACTTACCCCCACTCACCCGTCCCGTGGGTTAGTCAACGACGACCCTGGAAGGGGAGTGGGGATGAAATAGGGACAGGAGACACGAGAAATGGAGGCAAGACAAAGGTTCTGATCAAGCCCCGTTTACTCAAGGAAGTCTCAGCGAATTTATAGGAAGCGGGAA